>NW_017307008.1:588608-588863 GCF_000935625.1 Nanorana parkeri
TCACAAAATTTACGTTTGCTAGTTTAAATCCCTTTCAGCATATTACTATTTAACTGATGTTATTTATAATATTTTAAACAAAAACACTGAGCAAGACCCTCTTTAGACCTGTGAACGAAGAGAGGTACAAGCAATAATGCTGGCAAGGGGTAGCGAACTTCCAATTAAATAGTAGAGATGAGTGAAAAATGTAACCAGTTGCGTTTTGGATTTTTTTTCTTTTTGTTTTTTTTTTAATTTTTTACTCTGGATGAT
>NW_017307008.1:588957-589338 GCF_000935625.1 Nanorana parkeri
GAATTTTGGATGTTTTTTAATTTCTTTTTGTTTTTTTTTAATTCATTATTCTGGATAATTTTTTTTTAAACAAAATTCATCAACCAAAGAAATGTAGAAGTTTTGATCCAGAAATCTAATTGAAGTCCTTAAAAATCCAATTGAGGCTCCAAAAAGTGTATACAATGCAGCAACTACTGCAAAAACGTGCAGAGTTTGGCCCCTGCTGGCATCCCTGTTTAAAGTGACACTAAACTCAGGCGTTAAATCTTAAAAATACATTCAAGTACCTTAATTATTAATAAAAATATATCTTATTTGTGTATTACTCGGCTGTAGACCCTCCAATCATCTCTGAATTGGTGCTGACACCGTCCTTCCTTCTGGAGGGGAGGGGGACTT
>NW_017307008.1:589629-590257 GCF_000935625.1 Nanorana parkeri
ATATACGGTGTATATATATATATATATATATAAACTGTTATGTGTTCCTAGATGGTGCTAGATAGCCAATGACTGTGAATCAGTCTGAAACTGGAAGATTGATTACCGCCTCTTGAGCTGTGACATCACAACAGACTTTTTATTGGTTCTTTTTATGCAAGAAGAAGGAAAACAAAGGCAGTGCTGGTATCTGATATCGGTGAGGTCAGCCAACAAGTATGAGGAAACCAGTGTGATAAATGTTACCCGGCTAACACTGCTTGCAGGAAGAAACACTTCGGAAATTCTGAACATTTTAGAGAAAAAAAAGGTCTCCTCCCTCCCTGAGAGTTGTTACCTGCTATAAAGCCGTCATCTGCAGGCACACTCAGTCATCTCAGAGCACAGAGCAGCTTCCATCCGACAGGTGAGTCTCTTCATATTGAAAAGAAAAGATTATCTTACGATTGAACTTGGTATTGTTAGGGAACTTGTAGATGCATTCTTATTTTTATATACCATCTGTGCTACCTGGGTGAAGATGTAGTACTGTGCACATTTTTTTGGAGTAAAAATAGGTCACTTAGATCAATTATTATTACTATATTATTATTATTACCGTACTATTTTAGAATACTGTAATATTAAT
>NW_017307008.1:590618-607712 GCF_000935625.1 Nanorana parkeri
TATTATTTTCTTTATTACTTTAGTATTGTATAATAATATAATATTATTATTATTATTATTATTATTATTATTATTACTGTATACTCTACCTCTAAATTGGACCTGATCACTGTCTCCCGTACAAAAAAGTGGTGGGAGGTCCAACATTTTAGAACAAGACTTAAAGGGACATCTTCCAATCCCAGAGGGGATTTCCCTTGGCTTTGGAGAGAAAATCCTGTTCTCTTATTGATTTCGGGGGAACATGACACTAACCCTGTTCAATGTTCGACCCTTCAGTTGTCAAGTGATCACTTAGGGGTGCGGATGAGCTTTGATATATGCATTGGAAGCAGTGCGTTGGGGTGGTGGCAGAGTATGGACAAGGTATCATAAGGAACTTAAGAAGATCCCATAGCACTCCCAACCCAAGGTAACGGGTGGGTGCTGAGATGCCTCCGCAGATCTTACTGGACTGCGAGTGATTTTCTACTACGTTGAAGGTATCATAAGGCACTTGGCGGCAGAGATGTAGCTATATGTCATCCCCCCCCCCCTCCCCGAGAAAAATATTAAGGGGCTAATCCCATGCCTCTAATCTTTAGCTCGTAGTGGTGGCAGATGTCCAAGAACAGAAAGGGAGGTGAGACATTTTGTGAAACCGCTCGGTTCTGATTACATAGTTAACATCTGCCTGGTCACATTCCATGATGATTGGAATAAGGTGACTCATGTGGCTTCTACTTCCGGTTCCTGACACGCTTAAGAGCTTAGGAAGCCACTTCTACAACCTTACAGAACGAGTTCTGTTGAATGTGACTAATGATGGGATGGACAAGATAAATGAGGACCTTCAAAGACCTCCAATGACGATATCAAATTATCTCATTTCAGGAACCTTTATTGGATTGCCCCGGTGTGGAAGCATCTCGAAAAAAATATCTACTGTGGACCAGATAGAAAAGTTCTCAGCGAGTCAATTTTGTAAAGTCCCCACCATGGAGGGCTTTCCTGCTGTCTTCTACAGTGAGCCGGCTGTGCTGGGACTACTTGCCAACGCCGTTAGCGCTTTCCTCGTTTGTATGCAAAACTTCTCTCTGTTCAACACCTCGGTTGCCATTGGCGGAGTGGAAAATATCCTTGCAGGTAAATATAAGGACATGGAAATTTGCCTTTAATAGGTTTTTGTAAGAAAAAGTGGTATGATGGTTGACGTTCCTCATTTCAATCTTCACAGGTGTCCATCTCATACTGATCGGAGGTATCACCCAGCTCATTGCAGGATTCCTGTCTTTCAGAAAGTATGACCATCTCGGTGGTACAGCCTTCATAGCCTTCTCTGCGTTGTGGAGCAGCTATGGTGCTACTCGTATTATTTCTGGTACAGAAGCAGAGGCACAGAACATCTCAGTTGCAGCAGGCCTACCTCAGATCCCAGTGACCGAGAGCGCCGTGGCTGGGCTAGTGCCCTACATCATAATTGCCTTCATTCTGGCTTTCTGCTCAGCGACGGTCAATTATATCATGCCTTTCGTGTTTGGAGCAATCACGCTGACGCTGATTTTTGAAGCAGTGGGCCTGTTTGGTCGTTGGGCCTTGGTAGTCTCTGGTGTGCTTGAGCTGGTCATAGTGTTGTGCGGACTCTATGGAGCAGCAGCACTGCTGCTGAAAGGCATCACCCAGAGGTACGTGCTTCCAGGCTTCGGCAATGCACTCTTCAATGTCCTACTCCTTGGGTCGGCCAACCGTAACTCCTCCAAGACAGCAGGAGAAGAGAAGAAAAAGAATACAAAGTATGCTGAGCCAATGGCCCTGGGTTACCTCTGCGACACCATCTCTCCTTTCATCATGGCCTTCTACTGCTTTGGTTATATGAAAACCTTTTACGTAGGTGCCATCTGGATCAGCATCAATGTCCTGTCTCAGCTGCTTTCCAGTTACTACAGTTATCTGAGGGATGACATTTACCACGCCACCAAGTTTGCTTTCCACGCCATCTTCTGGTTGGTCAAGTCATGGGAAGAGTTTACCGCCACAGTTGTCCTCACATCTACACAGGTCTCAGACGTCAGAGAGCTATTGGTGGGTGACTGGTTCTTCCTGGCTTCAGCTTGCATGTTCTGCTTTTTATCGCTGAATAAGGACGCCCTCGATATAGCACATAATGTTGCGTTCGTTCTAATGACCGTGTCCACCATCCAGCAAATCCCAAGCCGAGCTTACTATATATTCTTCGGAGTAACTTGCAGTCTGTTTACCGCTGTCTCCCTTTATGCAACCTTTGCCACCCTCGTGAATTCCATAGCAGAGAAAGTCCTGATACCCATCGGAAACCTGGCGATGTCAAGCGCCAAGTTCCAGGAAATTTTGCTGTGGGGCAGGCAGTGCCTACAGAAGCCGGGACAGGAGCTAACCGTCAAGGAAAATACCAGCTCCCACTCTTCTGACCCTCTCTTCTACCTCTGCAACGGCCTAGCTGCCCTTGCTGCCATCCAGAGTTCTCTAAACTATTCAATCCAAGCACATTTATCGATTCCCTGGGTGCTCATACCTGGCGCCATCATCCAACTGTACATCTGCAGAATCGACGTCCAAGGAGGTCGAAGATTTGGCTCCGTTCTCCCGTTTTGTTACTCTGCTGTCTGGGCCACCTGGGTCTGGCTACGTTTTACAGGTATGAGATAGATCATAAATCAAACAAATATAATGTTCTTTTTAAAGGATACCAATGTTCCTTAGATATCCTTTAACTGACTCCCCCTGCCCTCCCGGCAACCCCCAAAACCTTAGGCTCACCTTGTATTAATAGGAAAGTGAGCGCCACTCATGTTTCCAACAGAAGGCCTCAAGAGACTATTTCCACCTCCATTATGTTCCGTCTTGGTGTACTCTGGACACTCTGAGACCAATCACAACATCTGATTTTTCTGTAATCAGTAAAGACTAAAAGATGATATCTCTTTCCTAGGTCCACTGCTGGGGATTGATCCAAACAACGATGGGGGGTTCACAGTGGGAGCAATCTTCTTTCTGGTACTGAACATCTTCATGATTACCTTTGGTAAGTAGGACGAAAATATCATTCAAATTTTATTCTTCCAACACAAGCTGTACAATATCTTTAGGGAAAGATAAGTAAAATAGACCTTTTGACAATGGGAACGTGTCAATGGACATGTCTACAAGTAACTAAAGACCTCCAGCCCTCCCTCCCTAGCCCCCTAAACTACCTTAAGCGGAATCCCTCCTCACCCAGGTGCTTCTTTACCTCCTATGATGGTGGCCTCCACCCATGTTGGTAACACTCTTGCCAGCAGGATCTAGCATGGAGCAAGAACAAAACCATGGGGTCTCTATCTCAACGGTGACATTGAGGTCTAGTCTCACCATTAAAAAACAAATTCATGCTCATCTCGCCTTCCTATACTTACTTACACCTCTCTAGTTTACCCCCAGGGGCCTGGGGGCTCCACCTAATCGTCTTGCCTCCCTGTCTATGTCCTTCCCCTGAAGTATTGTCTTGTCCTCTGTCCGCTTTCTCCCACTTGTGCTATATGAGAGTGTGGGGGGACCCCGCCTTGCAGATAGTCACTCCGCTCCCCATTTATCTTACCCCTGAGACACTGGAACAAGGGGGATTATACTCCAGGGCGGGTGGAGAGACGAGGCCAGTAAACTTGTTGCAAACTACTTTTCGTGATCTGATCAGCCACGTGGTTTGGTGGCGGACCCACGCTCCATCATAAGATCACCACTGTCTGTATTGATACCAAGCTACGACGTGCTCCCTGCTGGATCCCACATATTGTTCTATTGTTCTTTTGTATTGCTCCTTTGTGATTGTTCTGCTTTATGTGTACGCTTTTTCTTGACTTGTGTATAAACAAAATCTCAATAAAACAGATTGTACCAATAAAACAGATTTTACCAATAAAACAATTTCATGGCAACATTTGACAGTAGTCAAACCATTGTTTTTTCTTCTGTATGATGTCCTTCTCTGATTTGTTAATTGATTTCATCTATGACATCAATATGAAAGTAATTTTTTTGGGGTTTGCTTTTACCTAGCCGCTCACGCCAACACCGTCCTACTTCTTCTCACTATAATGATGGAGGCCGTGATAGTCAGTTTTCTGCTCTTCACGCTGGAAAAGCTTCCTCTGCAGTATGAAAGTAAGTGCTGAGTACTTGTATGGACTGTCGGGTCTTTGTTTGGAAGGGATAAGGTGTGTTATGAATGATGAGGTCATTTGTAAGAAGGATGGCCCTCAACTGAACCAGCATTTGGCAAAGTTCCTTCAGATAGGGGAGATGTTTAAGGGCCATACACATCTCCCCAACTGGCTGTTAGCAACCAGAGCAGACGGGGACATGTTTATGAGGGTCGGATGCTGGCCAGAGCATCCCAGGATGCTAAGTCCTAGGCGGAGAGATGTGTATGTGGGTGGGATGCCGGCCAGAGCATTGCAGGTTGGTTGGAGCTGGGCCGGGAGGAGTGTGTAATGCTCTTATACATCTCCTTGCCCAGATCTGGGCAACCTGGGATGCTCTGGCCAGTGTCCCACAAAGCTCCTGGCAACCAGTGTGAAAGTAAGTGGTGCCTACTTGTATGGACTGTCAGGTCTTTGTATAGAAAGGATAAGGTGTGTTATGGATGATAAGATGATTTTTTAGAAGGATGGCCCTCAACTGAACCAGCATTTGGCAAAGTTCCTTCAGATAGGGGAGATGTTTAAAGGCTTCATACATATCCCCAACTGGCTGTTAGCTTAGCAACCAGAGCAGAAGGGGAGATGTGTATGAGGGTCAGATGTCGGCCAGAGCATCCAAGGATGCTAAGACCTGGGTGGGGAGATGTATATGTGGGTGCGATGCCCGCCAGAGCATTGCAGGTTGGTTGGAGCTGGGCCGGGAGGAGTGTGTATGGCCCTTACACATCTCCTTGCCCAGATCTTGGCAACCTGGGACACTCTGGCCACCTTCCCACCCAGCTCCTGGCAACTAGTGATTTTGCTGGTTGCCAGGAGCTGAGCGGGATCCTGGGAGTGCAATTTGTTACCTCTGATATTAGGTAAAATAGGCTTTGAGTAGGCTTTGCTATATGAATGTTCATATTTTATCCTATACCTCTATATTCACGATCTGGTCCATGTTCCCCTTTCTCTAGTAACCGTGCTGTCCATATTCAGCATCATCTGTATCTACGGCTTCATGGCTTCTCTGGCAAACTGCTTGTTCAACAAAGAGCTCATCCCAGTGGGACCCTCGGTATTCAAGGTAGCGCCACATTTCTCTAAGTAATACATAGCAATGACATACATCATATGCCATAGTAATATAGACGGGGGGCACAACAGCAGGGGGAGACGAGCAGCGCATAGAAGATCCGTCCTAGAATCTTTGAAATATTTTAGGACGTATCTCCTATGTTTGAAGTCCACACGTGGTAATCTTATACAAAGCAAATTTATGTAAATGTGTTCCCTTGTGTCCCGTTTTTAGAAGGAAGAGCCAGAGAAGAAGGAAGAAGCCTCCGGTTCATGCCTCCTGCAGAATTCTCATCGCACAAGTGGTTTGAGGACAATAGCAAATATACTAGAGGATGGAGGGGTGTGCGGGATTCCAACAGACACGGTCTACGCTCTTGCGGCTTCCTGCAAACATCCAGAAGCCATCAAAAGGATTTATACTATCAAAGTAAGAAAAACATTTTCACTGCACTTATTAGTGAATTTCCTGATCGATGAACGCCAACAAAACGCATTCCAGTAGATGCCAGCTTCCAGTGCCTGTGTCTCACATGATGGTATAGAAACAGTTGATATGCTAAATACACATATGGGTACCATTGTAGCCATTTATAGATGTTGGTAACTCTTCTCAGCCAGCTTGTGATGCACACGCGTCTGGCAAACTGCACCTGACAATGAGTGGATTTACAAAACGTATATAAGAACTGCATATTCCTCTAATACAAATATATTGGGGATTAGGTATTTGTTGCTTTTAGATTTTAGTGGAAGGGAATACTAGAAATGTACATACAGGTACACCAACAGTTTGTGAACACCTGACCACCACATCTATAGGAGCTTGTTGGACATGTTATTCCAAACCCATGGCCATCAATATGGATTTGCCCGCCGACCATGCACATTAATATGGAGTTGTCTGCCCATTGTGGTTATACCATCCCCCACTATTCTGGGGAAACTTTCTACAAGATTTTGGAGGGTGTCCATTTGTGAGGTCAGGTACTGATGTTGGATGAGAAGACCTGGCTCATAATCGTCTTTCCAATTTTTCCCAAAGGTGTTCAGTAAGGTTGAGGTCAGGGGTGTGTGCAGGACACTCGAGTTCCTCAACACCAAACTGGTCAAACCATGTCTTTATGGAGCTGGCTTTGTACTGGGGACAGTCATGGTGGAACAGAAAAGGGCCTTCACCAAACTGGTCAATCCTTGTCCTAATGGAGCTGGCTTTGTACACAGGGGACAGTCATGGTGGAACAGAAAATGGTCTTCACCAAAATGTTACCACAAGGCTGGAAGAGCACAATTGTCTGCAATGTCTTAGTATGATGGAGTATTAACAGAACCCTTTACTGGCAACACCTGAACGCCACCATTTGGAGGGCTTCCAGTTCATCCGAGTGGTGTTCAGTAGGGTTGATGTCAGGACTCTGTACAGGACACTCAGGTTTCTCTGCACCAAGCTGGTCAAACCATTTCTTTATGGAGCTGGCTTTGTACACAGGGGGCAGTCATGGTGGAACAGAAAAGGGTCTTCACCAAACTGTTACCACAAGGCTTGAAGAACACTTGTCTTAGTACGATGTAGTAATAACAGAACCTTCATTGGAAATATCTGAACTCCATCATCTGGAGGTGGGTCCACATAGTTTTGGCCATCTAGTATAGATATGACATGTAAAAATGAATCCATGTACATCAGGGGTGAATAAATTGGTGGCATGCTATACGATGCATTTACTGATACAATTCTTTATATTACAGGAAAGACCTTCAGAAAAACCTATTTGTATCTGCATTTCCAACCTGGATCAGCTGAGGGTCATCAATCCCCCCTTCAGCCCCCTGCTATGGAGGTTCATGGACATGGTATACCCTGGAGGCATAAGCTGCATTGTAAAGAAAGGCGAATGGCTCAAAAGACTAGGTAAGTGGCATTTAGTATGTTCTAACAAGCCTATCACTATGTCATATTTTTAACGCCTGGGGATCTTTTCCTGGTAGCCGAGTGAAAGTTGTTGCAACATTGGTATTGGTTTATTAAAGGAGTAGAGGCTGTTTACTTAGCAAACTGAACAAAAATAAATAGGATGAACCTGTGCTCATGCTCAATACCCAATAGTATGTCCTTAGACTTACAGCCACTGGAGGCGGGTGGATGGGGATCGGGTGGTGATGGCCATGAACATTAGTGCGGGTGGGCTGGCATGGGTGGTGATGTTCATAAATGTTAGTGTGTGTGGGGTGGGCTGGCATGGGTGGTAATAGTCATGAATGTTAGCAGGGGTGGGGTGGGCTTGCAGGGGTGGTGATGGTGATGAACATTCCAGGGGGTGCTGCTGTGGTGGTGAACGTTAGTGCGGGTAGGGTGGGCTGGCATGAGTGGTGATGGTCATGAACATTAGCAGTGGTGGGGGTGGGGTGGCATTGGTGGTGACCCTGTCTGTCATCCCTCCCAGCTCACTGGTTGCCAGGAGCTGGACAGGACACCAGCCAGAGCACCCCAACCAGCTCCTGGTAACCAGTGACATCAATGAGTTTGGCAGGACAATGGATAGAGCCCCACAGGTTGCTAAGAGCTCTTAGCAACCTGGGACGCTCTGGTCGGGAAGGAGGCAATAGACACACCTGCCCCCACCCCCACGTGACCCAGTGAGATGCCGCCTGAGGCAACCACCGTAGGCTGCCTCATGATAACGATGGCTTGATTTTTACAAGAACGTGATTGGTTGATTGAAGTGAACACGGCTCCATCTTGTTTACTAAGTCTCTTTTCCTTCAGTAAACCATTCCATTGTCTTTACCATCAAGTTTACTGCCAAGTCTGGTCCATATTCATGGTGGTTTTGAAGGCTGCAATGGGCAAAAGGCCAACAAAGCAGTTGATGATCACCAGGTCAAGTGAGCATATGGTGATTGTCCACGGCTATGTTCCCCACAAAGTGTTGACAGATCAAAGTTGGTTCTTGCGGCCTGTCCCCGGGCGCCACCATCTTTTCAGCCACATCTTCTGGGTCCAATGCCACCCATCTCCTCCCATTGGCCAGCCACTTTTGATAGGCCCTACATTACTTATAGATGCTGAGGATGATGTCTATAGAAAAAAAAAGCCATACACATAAACTGTTTCGCAAATGTCAGCATCTTGGCAACAAAAGAGATTTTCCCGCCACCGAAACCTCTTCCAGATACCCTCTAGCTAAACGATGTAGTTAATGACGGCTTAAGCTCTCAGCACTCTGCCTTGCCCGCAGTAGACACATTAGCCAAGTTCATGTGTGAGTCAGTAACGAGTTGCATTAAACGAGGCGAAAGCACATTAGCTAAAGATTATTCTGCGATACAATAGTAAACCCGCCAACAGTAGCCGCTCTGATACAGCGCCCATAAAACCCGAGATCATTTGTATTAATAATTAAATCACATTTCACGCTTCCAAGGGTTCCAAGGTGAAACATTAACTAGGTTCTTCAAGGCTTGACATCACTCATGCCGGCACTGCCAGGGAATTCCAGAATGTCGATATGCTCGTCGCCCACGGCGACCCTTGCTGGGTCATTATTTGTCAATGTGATGTATTGTAACCAGAATGTTCATTGCAGGTGTGGGGCCCGCGTATGAGTTTGTTGGGACGCCGGACTCCATCATGATTAGGGTCCCCGACCACTCCGTCACGGCCCATCTTACCGATATGACGGGACCGTTAGCCATCACCTCTGCCAACCCGAGTGGAGAAAGCGACAGTACCCACCATGACCATGTCACATCGTAAGTAGCAGGGATGCCGTTTTATTGTCTATTTTTCTCTTTCATATTTATTTATTTATTTGTATCATTTGTTGTATCTCAGTGCCGCAGATCTCCTATAGACACTTCTTCTCTATATACACCCCAGCAATGGCTGCATTCTAGGGATGCACTGATACCACTTTTTTAAGACCGAGTACGAGTACCGATACTTTTGATCAAGTACTCGCAGATACCAATTACCGATACTTTTTCTTAAAGGGACAGGTCACATTTTTTCTAAAGCAATACAAACTAATGCTTTAAAGTCACTTTCTTAATATTATGATTCATGAGATGACAAGGGAGCATGACGCCGTTTCCTGGCCAATCAGGAAACCGGGCAGCGTGTAATCATGCGCTGCCCGGCTTCCTGATACAGGAAGTAATCGTGCTAGGTATCGGAGCATTTGGGCGAGTACGAGTACTCACCCAAATACTCGGTATCGGCACTGATACCGATACTAGTATAGGTATCGGTGCACCCCTACTGCATTTCATTTCATATTATAAATTTAAAGCTGTCAGCAGTCCAATAAAGAAAATGTAAACCCTAAAGGAATGACATTTTTTGAAAGTGTTGTATAAACAAAAAGTTTACTCTAAAAATATTAAATACATGTAAATCTGTGAAGAGAAGAACTTATTTCTATGTATTTAATCAAATAAAAAGAATGTAAAGCAAAAAAAAAATTATTTTCCTCTCTATTCCTGTTCTTGTGACAACTCATAAATTTCAGATTTCCATCTTTTTCTGTAGCCGAGAATATGGTCACCAGGACCAATAGAAAGGGTGAACCAACCCAGTGGGGGCACAGACAGTAATATAATCCTGACAGAAATTCTCCCCTCACCACCCTATGCCAAGCTAAAAAAAAAGCTTTGGCTTTACATACACTTTAAGACCGAATATTTTGATTGTTTTTTCACCTTAGCCCTGAAGAAGGAAGCGTGAGACCCCCGAAGCACAATGGCATTTTTATGGACTTTTGAGAAAATAAAAGGACAAAATAGTAAACATGGAACAATGAACTTATCTTCAGATTTGTTTATATTTTGCATTTCCATTTCCTCATAGGCTAGAAAATTACTTAATAAACATTACAATCACAATACAATTCAAGACAAGATGGGAAGGAGGGCCCGGCCCCTGAAATGATCATTTTCACTGTTAGTGACATTTTTGTTTCGTTGATTGAAGACATTAGTTTAAAAAAAAAAAAATCTACTTTTTCTTCATTTAGAAAAGTATGTTTTTTAGGTGGTGTATTTCAGGGTAAATAAGCTTATTTCATTAATTGTTTATTGTTTTTGTGTTTTTTAATTTTTTGTGTGTATTTGATTGTTATTTCTGTATTGTCACTTTATTTTTTTATTTTTGTTTTTGCTATTTTTTTCTTTTCTTTCTGTGAAGAAAAAGGAAAATAAGTAGGCTAATAAGTGTCCTTTTTGGCACAAGAGCAGTTCTAAAACAAATAAAAAGGTGCTTCTCTAACCCTCAAGAACCATTCAAATCACACCGTACCCTTCAGGGATAGCCAAACCCAAAAAAACAAACATGTGATATATTGCGGCTTATCGGTCCTCGGAGGTGGTGGCTGCTTTGGTTTTATTTTTTCATGTTTTTGCACCTGGTGATCCTGCAAATAACACACTTCCTGTCCCTGGGGAGGGGGGGGGGGCAACTCTCACTCCTCTACTGTATCTATGGAGGTTGTACCCCAGGCTGGACTTCAAACATGTCTGCTATTTGGCATAACGTCTTTTTCGCTCCATAAGACGCACCCCCCCCCCCCCCCAAAAAAAAAATGTCAGTGCGTCTTATGGAGCGAATGTGTGAGAGCTGAGTGAATCCCTATCGCCTGACGCCCGGGACATGCACTTTCGGGGCGCCGGGCGAGTAGTTTTTTTTGTACATTTAGCCCGGCTCCGGACAAGCAGAGCTAAATGTATAGTGTGGAGCTGCCGCTCGTTTTCATACAAGTGATCTGATTAGATCACTTGTAGGAAAGGAGCAGCGGCGATCCTGTCTGCCCCCCGGTTTTCGGGGTCCTCCACTCCTCTAGGGGACGCGTGACCACGGCATAGTAGCTCACTATAGAGC
The DNA here is from genome assembly GCF_000935625.1 of Nanorana parkeri. Classification (NCBI taxonomy): domain Eukaryota; kingdom Metazoa; phylum Chordata; class Amphibia; order Anura; family Dicroglossidae; genus Nanorana; species Nanorana parkeri. The sequence goes on from NW_017307008.1 coordinate 601,743, forward strand.
CCGTAGTGCAGACGAAGAAAGTCCGTTGTTCGTCTGCTCTGTGTGATCACTGAGGCAGGTGTCGCTCCAATCACAGCGCCACCTGTCTCAGCTGTCAGGAACTACACGCGTCTTATGGTCAGGTGCGTGTTATGAAGCGCAATTTACTGTAGTTCACGTAGTTTGCACTGTGTATACACTTGTATCTTGTTCACACGGCTACATTCTTCCTCTTGGGTCCTGTCAGACTTTAATGCAGCCGTCCCAACTGACTCCAATGCCATTCTTTGGGCAGATTTTGCGGCACTCTGCAGATTTTTTGCTGAATTTTGGAGAACTCTCAGTTTGGCTCCTCCCCAGAAAGTACCCCGGTTACCTTTCCTATGTAGCGTGAAAAAAATTGTCTTCTTAACATTTCTCAGGTTGAATCCAATTTGGATAAACTATTGGACGATCCCCCAGCATTTCCGGGGATCTTCCCAACAGACCTCGGGCTCCCCGAGCTCCGTAGTGCCCGCGTGTGCCATTGTTCTCTTTCATTAAAGCCGTTACAGTTTATTATGTTGAACATTTCTGATGACTTCACATTGTAAATGTATCATTGTATCAATAAATGTTATTTATTCACATTGTCCCATCATGTCTCATTTCTGTATAATAGAATATATCATATACCTGTATAATTACTGATAATTGAAAGACTGGGACAGAGCGTTGTCACCCTTGAACAGGAAGTGCCTGAATAAGGACATTTATGGCAGGATCACCAGGGATTATTTTAATATAAGCTGTAGAGCGGGGGTCTCAAAGTACAGGCGCAACCACGGGGTCCTGGTGTTCCTTATGTCCATGGAGGAGGTGGGACACGGAGAGGCGTTGGAACTCAGGGAGCAAGGAGGGGTCTGAAACAGAGGGTGCAGATAAGTGTTGAAGGGCACCGGGGCTCTGCTTCAGGCAGATGTGTTGCTAGCTATCTGTCCTCACTTTCTCTCCTGGCTGTCTCTCCTCTCTCTCTCCTGGCTGTCTCTCCTCTCTGCCTCCTGGCTGTCTCTCCTCTCTCCCCTGGCTGTCTCTCCTAACTCTCTCTCCTGGATGATTCTCCTCTCTAATTTCTTGCTGTCTCTCTTCTCTCTCTCTCTCCTGGCTGTCTTTCTTCTCTCTCCCCTGACAGTCTCTCCTTACTAATCCTCCTGGCTCTCTCTCCTCTCTCCTGGCTTTCTCTCCTCGTTCTCTCCCCTGGCTTTCTCTCCTCGTTTTCTCCCCTGGCTGTCTCTCCTCATTTCATTCCCCTGGCTGTCTCCCCTCACTCTCTCTTCTGGCTGTCTCTCCTCGCTCTCTCTCCTGGCTTTCTCTCCTCACTTCCCTGGCTGTCTCTCCTCATCCTCTCCTCTCGCTGTCTCTCCTCATCATCTCCTCTGGCTTTCTCTTCTCTCTCTCTCTCCTGGCTGTCTCTCCTCCCTCTCTCTCCTGGCTGTCTCACCTCGCTCTCTCCTCTGGCTGGGGCTCCTCTCTCTCCTGGCTGTCTCTCCTCGCTCTCTCTCTCTCCTGGCTGTCTCTCCTCGCTCTCTCCTGGCTGTCTCTCCTAGCTCTCTCCTGGCTGTCTCTCCTCGCTCTCTCTCTCTCCTGGCTGTCTCTCCTCGCTCTCTCCTGGATGTCTCTCCTCGCTCTCTCTCCTGGCTGTCTCTCCTCGCTCTCTCCTAGCTGTCTCTCCTCGCTCTCTCTCCTGGCTGTCTCTCCTCGCTCTCTCTCTCCTGGTTGTCTCACCTCGCTCTCTCTCTCCTGGCTGCCTCTCCTCATGCGTCCCCCGTGGAAGAAGAAAACATGCCCAGTGTCCCCCAGGTCATTGGAGTCTGTGACCCCAGCTTTAGAGTTACAAAGACTGAGAATACCAGAGTGTGGTCACTCCCAGACGGGACTTCTACCTGTGAGGAGCACTGACCACCTGATGCCAGCTCCTGAGCCTTCTGACAACATTGGATCCCGAGGGCTTGAATCTTCACACCTTTACATTTGTAAATGTACAGACCTGTTATGATTTCTATGCACTTTGTTTCTGGTAGAATGGCTTCCCACCTTACACAGCAGTACCCTGTGCTGGCAGAGCTGAGTGATAGCCACACCCCTCAGCACAAGTATCCCCATACAGCCTTGTATTGCAGAGAAGGGAAGGGGCGTGTCTGACCAGGTCTGTTACACTGCTGAGAGCACCAGGTCTGTCTTTGGTACGTATCAGACTGCAGAGTCATATTTAGACACCCGGCATATCTGCAGAACAGAAACATGGAGGTAAATCTATGTACAAAGGATGTTGGTACAAAGTCTATCTTCATGCATATATCATTTTTATTACTTCAACTGGGGTTTCAAGAGACGGTGTGCAGGAAGTGCCAGCGGCGGCTAGTGTGTCATGAGAGAACAGTGGCCTGGAGACAGACAAAGAGCAGCCCAGTCCAGTTATGCAAATTAGAAGAGAAGAGGGAAAGTTTATAGAGGAAACAAGTCAAAAATAAAAGAAGAAAAGAACGAGTTGTGTCAATAGAAACACAACAGAGACCTTGAAGAAAGGGGAGTGGCCAATGGTGTGGAGCAATGACCGTCTGCTCAGAGTTCCTTCCAAAGTGAATTGCGTCTTCAGCCGGCATGGTCCAAATGTAGCTGAACCCAAAACTAGACAAGTGCCATTCGCTTCGTTCTGAATCAAAATTCGGACAATCGGACACATCAGAATCTCCGAATCCCAATGCATGCGAATTTGTCCGAATCCGAATTTCCGTTTCCGAATTTTGGATCCTGGCCGAACTTCGGCCAAAAATTAAACTGAATCGGACATGTGACTTTTCTGGCCAGATCAGATGTGTTTTTTCCGGTTTAATGCATCCGACTGGGTCTGAACACGAGTTTTCGTTATGGCAACATGGGAGCCATATAAAGTATATACATAGAATACTAAAGCTGAGGCTCCCAGACCCCAATGACATTCGGGAGGTCCCAAATGCAATTTAGAAATTCGGATCCCGAATGCCATTGGGTCTGGGAGCCTCGGCTTTAGTATAAATATCTGTATATGGTTTTCTGTGGTATTCGCAACGAATATTCCTAAACTCATCCGAAACTAACGAAAAATTTGGATTTCGGCCCAATCCGAAACCCAAATCAAATTGAATTTCGTATCCAAATCCCAAACTAACAAAATATCCAAACTGAACCAAACTTTTCTTTCAGCTTACATGTCTACCCGGGAATGACCTGGGTAGCCAAACTTCGGCCATTCAGCTGTGCTGAAATCCCATCATACCTCTGGGGGTCAGGCCTGTGGCTCTCAGACTCTTGGGAGCTCCACCACAGATGGAGGACCAAACTTCGGCTAGCCTTGATATAGGAGCTTGGAGCTGACCAGATTTCTGGCAGGATCAGCTTTGGTTTCTTTGCATTTAGGAACGGATACAACAAAACGCTTCCAATGGAATACCAAAAGGATCCGAATACGAGACGTTCGTTGTCAGGGTTTAGATGCCCTTCAAAGTGTAGCCAAAGATTTTCTGATTCAGTTTCGGATAGACCTGAGAAGGATTCAAACCCCCATCAGGTGTTTTTTGTTGTTGTCCGTTCTCTCTCTGGGGAGGGTCCCAGTGACCACCATGACCAAGACAGAAAGTGATGGGAAATTCAAAACTTGACAATGGTCACCGGAACAAGAGGTGAACCGTCCAATGGGGGCAACTAGTGACAACTGTCTGAAAGGGGGATTCCCTCACTTTGTGGACATTTCCTGTTGTATCTGGGGGGACAGGAAGTAAAGGAAAATCTCCCCCAAAAATAAACCATTCCCGACTATACCCAACTTACTCATGTTATAGTGTATCTTTAGCCAAAACCTTTATATTAATTTTGGATGGAATTGGAGAAGGATATGTTTGTCTGATGAAGGGACCCTCAATGGTTCCGAAACGTTGCCGTCCACTAGTGTTACCGTGTATGTTCAACGTCTGAATAAAGTTGTTTTACACTTTGGTGTGCGGGTTACTCTTTCTATACTTTAGAGAAGGGTTGGACCCCTGTCAAGTTTTAAATCCTGTTTGGACAACTCTAACACGTTGGATTTCTCATCAATTCCCGTCTCCGTGACAACACTCACTCAAATAGAGAGGGAAGGTCCCCCTCTCTATTTGAGTGAGTGTTGTCATGGTGACGGGAATTGATGAGAAATCCAACATGTTAGAGTTGCCCAAACAGGAAGTGGGGGGAACTCTAACAAGGAGGACATGTGTTCTGGGGACAACTGTCTACGAGGGCAACCCCTCTCGTTTTGGAGAGGCTCATCAATGATCAGGGTAATGGGCCTCTTGGAGTTTTCGAATGGCTGCCGTGAACTGGAACTGGATGTTTCATGGTCAGTGGAGGAAACACTGGCATTGCCCATGCCAAGGACCCTTGCCTTTGGCGCCATCCTATGTAGCACCGATCAGCCTCTGAATGCCGAAACACTGAATTACCTCCTTCTATGGCAAGCCGGGAAGCCAGCTTCATGCTCCCTGTTGACAAGGGAGCATGGAGCTGGCTTCCCGGCCAATCAGGAAGCTTGGCAGCATGTAATGACTCGCTGCCCGGCTTCCTAATACCGGAAGTTCCGTTTATCGGGATAGGCATCGGGAGCATTTGGGCGAGTCACCAATACTGATACTAGTATCGCTATTCAATATTTTGAAATCTGCAGCTTTTAATAAAATACTCCTTGTCCTTGTTCTGCCACTTCCTGCTATAGAGTGACGGAGTGTTGTCACCCTACAACAGGAAGTTCCCAAATGAAGACCTTCATGGCAGGATCTCCGGGGATTATTCCAACCAAAGACTGAAAATGAATTTTGAAATGACATCAACATCTTAAAGTTTAGATAAGCTTTGAGCACTCGACATGCGTTGGCTTGCGGTGTAGAATATGATTCCCCGGGTGCAGGTTGACACACGTTGGGGGTCTCCTGGTAATTATTGGTTACCATGTAACATCCTGCATGCCAGTGTAAGGAAGAAACGCCTACAAACATGTGACGGGGAACTAAATGTATCACTTTCCCCTTTAGTCAATCAGACCCGGGACCTTTGGAGTTCACCTCACCTCACCTCTCCGGTCTAACCGGTCTGAGAACTGAGACAACCATGGAGAGTGAACGCCGTGCTGTGCGTTTCCTGTCCCCGATGGGGAAAATCCCGGAATATAAATAGAAACAAAAACCTTCTGATGACTTTACAGCAGGAAAGTTACTTATTACATTTCTAAGCAAATTCCTGACATCACTCCGTCATTCTCACAGGTAAAGCGCGGAGATAATGACGTCCTGGTGATTGACAACAAGCGAACGTCATCCTGATGGCTGTGTAAACAGTCTGGTGAGAGCGCAAAACGCATTCCTCCAACAAGATGGATTTTATTGCAGAATTGAACACAATGTAACATGGTTTGATCCGTCAACGTGCAGAGGACTTTTTCATCCATTTCATCATCATTGGCACAATACATATATAAATAAATAACTAAATAATGAAATAAATCAATCAAAACAGAAATAAATAAATACATGAATAAATAAAGAAAGAAAAGAAGAAAGAAAGGAAAGAAAGAAATAGAAAATAAGGAAAGAAAGAAAGAAAGAAAGAAAGAAAGAAAGAAAGAAAGAAAGAAAGAAAGAAAGAAAGAAAGAAAGAGAAAAGAAAGAAAAGAAAGAAAAGAAAGAAAAGAAAGAAAAAATAAGGAAAGAAAGAAAAAATAAGGAAAGAAAGAAAGAAAAGAAAGAAAAGAAAGAAAAAATAAGGAAAGAAAGAAAGACCATTTAAAATAAATAACTACAATGTAAAATAAATAAATAAATGAAACATGAAGTAAATACATGAATAACTAAAGAAAGAAAAGAAGAAAGAAAAGAAAGAAAGAAATAGGAAATAAGGAAAGAAAGAAAGAAAGAAAGAAAGAAAGAAAGAAAGAAAGAAAGAAAGAAA
>NW_017307008.1:612224-618121 GCF_000935625.1 Nanorana parkeri
CTGTCTCTCCTCGCTCTCTCTCTCTCCTGGCTGTCTCTCCTCGCTCTCTCCTGGATGTCTCTCCTCGCTCTCTCTCCTGGCTGTCTCTCCTCGCTCTCTCCTAGCTGTCTCTCCTCGCTCTCTCTCCTGGCTGTCTCTCCTCGCTCTCTCTCTCCTGGTTGTCTCACCTCGCTCTCTCTCTCCTGGCTGCCTCTCCTCATGCGTCCCCCGTGGAAGAAGAAAACATGCCCAGTGTCCCCCAGGTCATTGGAGTCTGTGACCCCAGCTTTAGAGTTACAAAGACTGAGAATACCAGAGTGTGGTCACTCCCAGACGGGACTTCTACCTGTGAGGAGCACTGACCACCTGATGCCAGCTCCTGAGCCTTCTGACAACATTGGATCCCGAGGGCTTGAATCTTCACACCTTTACATTTGTAAATGTACAGACCTGTTATGATTTCTATGCACTTTGTTTCTGGTAGAATGGCTTCCCACCTTACACAGCAGTACCCTGTGCTGGCAGAGCTGAGTGATAGCCACACCCCTCAGCACAAGTATCCCCATACAGCCTTGTATTGCAGAGAAGGGAAGGGGCGTGTCTGACCAGGTCTGTTACACTGCTGAGAGCACCAGGTCTGTCTTTGGTACGTATCAGACTGCAGAGTCATATTTAGACACCCGGCATATCTGCAGAACAGAAACATGGAGGTAAATCTATGTACAAAGGATGTTGGTACAAAGTCTATCTTCATGCATATATCATTTTTATTACTTCAACTGGGGTTTCAAGAGACGGTGTGCAGGAAGTGCCAGCGGCGGCTAGTGTGTCATGAGAGAACAGTGGCCTGGAGACAGACAAAGAGCAGCCCAGTCCAGTTATGCAAATTAGAAGAGAAGAGGGAAAGTTTATAGAGGAAACAAGTCAAAAATAAAAGAAGAAAAGAACGAGTTGTGTCAATAGAAACACAACAGAGACCTTGAAGAAAGGGGAGTGGCCAATGGTGTGGAGCAATGACCGTCTGCTCAGAGTTCCTTCCAAAGTGAATTGCGTCTTCAGCCGGCATGGTCCAAATGTAGCTGAACCCAAAACTAGACAAGTGCCATTCGCTTCGTTCTGAATCAAAATTCGGACAATCGGACACATCAGAATCTCCGAATCCCAATGCATGCGAATTTGTCCGAATCCGAATTTCCGTTTCCGAATTTTGGATCCTGGCCGAACTTCGGCCAAAAATTAAACTGAATCGGACATGTGACTTTTCTGGCCAGATCAGATGTGTTTTTTCCGGTTTAATGCATCCGACTGGGTCTGAACACGAGTTTTCGTTATGGCAACATGGGAGCCATATAAAGTATATACATAGAATACTAAAGCTGAGGCTCCCAGACCCCAATGACATTCGGGAGGTCCCAAATGCAATTTAGAAATTCGGATCCCGAATGCCATTGGGTCTGGGAGCCTCGGCTTTAGTATAAATATCTGTATATGGTTTTCTGTGGTATTCGCAACGAATATTCCTAAACTCATCCGAAACTAACGAAAAATTTGGATTTCGGCCCAATCCGAAACCCAAATCAAATTGAATTTCGTATCCAAATCCCAAACTAACAAAATATCCAAACTGAACCAAACTTTTCTTTCAGCTTACATGTCTACCCGGGAATGACCTGGGTAGCCAAACTTCGGCCATTCAGCTGTGCTGAAATCCCATCATACCTCTGGGGGTCAGGCCTGTGGCTCTCAGACTCTTGGGAGCTCCACCACAGATGGAGGACCAAACTTCGGCTAGCCTTGATATAGGAGCTTGGAGCTGACCAGATTTCTGGCAGGATCAGCTTTGGTTTCTTTGCATTTAGGAACGGATACAACAAAACGCTTCCAATGGAATACCAAAAGGATCCGAATACGAGACGTTCGTTGTCAGGGTTTAGATGCCCTTCAAAGTGTAGCCAAAGATTTTCTGATTCAGTTTCGGATAGACCTGAGAAGGATTCAAACCCCCATCAGGTGTTTTTTGTTGTTGTCCGTTCTCTCTCTGGGGAGGGTCCCAGTGACCACCATGACCAAGACAGAAAGTGATGGGAAATTCAAAACTTGACAATGGTCACCGGAACAAGAGGTGAACCGTCCAATGGGGGCAACTAGTGACAACTGTCTGAAAGGGGGATTCCCTCACTTTGTGGACATTTCCTGTTGTATCTGGGGGGACAGGAAGTAAAGGAAAATCTCCCCCAAAAATAAACCATTCCCGACTATACCCAACTTACTCATGTTATAGTGTATCTTTAGCCAAAACCTTTATATTAATTTTGGATGGAATTGGAGAAGGATATGTTTGTCTGATGAAGGGACCCTCAATGGTTCCGAAACGTTGCCGTCCACTAGTGTTACCGTGTATGTTCAACGTCTGAATAAAGTTGTTTTACACTTTGGTGTGCGGGTTACTCTTTCTATACTTTAGAGAAGGGTTGGACCCCTGTCAAGTTTTAAATCCTGTTTGGACAACTCTAACACGTTGGATTTCTCATCAATTCCCGTCTCCGTGACAACACTCACTCAAATAGAGAGGGAAGGTCCCCCTCTCTATTTGAGTGAGTGTTGTCATGGTGACGGGAATTGATGAGAAATCCAACATGTTAGAGTTGCCCAAACAGGAAGTGGGGGGAACTCTAACAAGGAGGACATGTGTTCTGGGGACAACTGTCTACGAGGGCAACCCCTCTCGTTTTGGAGAGGCTCATCAATGATCAGGGTAATGGGCCTCTTGGAGTTTTCGAATGGCTGCCGTGAACTGGAACTGGATGTTTCATGGTCAGTGGAGGAAACACTGGCATTGCCCATGCCAAGGACCCTTGCCTTTGGCGCCATCCTATGTAGCACCGATCAGCCTCTGAATGCCGAAACACTGAATTACCTCCTTCTATGGCAAGCCGGGAAGCCAGCTTCATGCTCCCTGTTGACAAGGGAGCATGGAGCTGGCTTCCCGGCCAATCAGGAAGCTTGGCAGCATGTAATGACTCGCTGCCCGGCTTCCTAATACCGGAAGTTCCGTTTATCGGGATAGGCATCGGGAGCATTTGGGCGAGTCACCAATACTGATACTAGTATCGCTATTCAATATTTTGAAATCTGCAGCTTTTAATAAAATACTCCTTGTCCTTGTTCTGCCACTTCCTGCTATAGAGTGACGGAGTGTTGTCACCCTACAACAGGAAGTTCCCAAATGAAGACCTTCATGGCAGGATCTCCGGGGATTATTCCAACCAAAGACTGAAAATGAATTTTGAAATGACATCAACATCTTAAAGTTTAGATAAGCTTTGAGCACTCGACATGCGTTGGCTTGCGGTGTAGAATATGATTCCCCGGGTGCAGGTTGACACACGTTGGGGGTCTCCTGGTAATTATTGGTTACCATGTAACATCCTGCATGCCAGTGTAAGGAAGAAACGCCTACAAACATGTGACGGGGAACTAAATGTATCACTTTCCCCTTTAGTCAATCAGACCCGGGACCTTTGGAGTTCACCTCACCTCACCTCTCCGGTCTAACCGGTCTGAGAACTGAGACAACCATGGAGAGTGAACGCCGTGCTGTGCGTTTCCTGTCCCCGATGGGGAAAATCCCGGAATATAAATAGAAACAAAAACCTTCTGATGACTTTACAGCAGGAAAGTTACTTATTACATTTCTAAGCAAATTCCTGACATCACTCCGTCATTCTCACAGGTAAAGCGCGGAGATAATGACGTCCTGGTGATTGACAACAAGCGAACGTCATCCTGATGGCTGTGTAAACAGTCTGGTGAGAGCGCAAAACGCATTCCTCCAACAAGATGGATTTTATTGCAGAATTGAACACAATGTAACATGGTTTGATCCGTCAACGTGCAGAGGACTTTTTCATCCATTTCATCATCATTGGCACAATACATATATAAATAAATAACTAAATAATGAAATAAATCAATCAAAACAGAAATAAATAAATACATGAATAAATAAAGAAAGAAAAGAAGAAAGAAAGGAAAGAAAGAAATAGAAAATAAGGAAAGAAAGAAAGAAAGAAAGAAAGAAAGAAAGAAAGAAAGAAAGAAAGAAAGAAAGAAAGAAAGAAAGAGAAAAGAAAGAAAAGAAAGAAAAGAAAGAAAAGAAAGAAAAAATAAGGAAAGAAAGAAAAAATAAGGAAAGAAAGAAAGAAAAGAAAGAAAAGAAAGAAAAAATAAGGAAAGAAAGAAAGACCATTTAAAATAAATAACTACAATGTAAAATAAATAAATAAATGAAACATGAAGTAAATACATGAATAACTAAAGAAAGAAAAGAAGAAAGAAAAGAAAGAAAGAAATAGGAAATAAGGAAAGAAAGAAAGAAAGAAAGAAAGAAAGAAAGAAAGAAAGAAAGAAAGAAAAAAGAAAAGAAAGAAAAAATAAGGAAAGAAAGAAAGACCATTTAAAATAAATAACTACAATGTAAAATAAATAAATAAATGAAAAGGGTGGGTTCAATAGCCAGTCTGCCCTAAGCTTTTGCAATTTTGAAATGGGGGGGGCGCCGTGGAGGGGGTGAATGGTCAAGGCTGCACCCTAGGCATCAGTGCGCCCTAGGCGGCTGCCTAGTTTGCCTAGTGGCAGCACCAGCCCTGGCCACAGGCATGATTCCTAGAGGCATGATGGCATTTGTAGTGTCACCACAGCATTTTGGCTACCCCCTGGTCTATATTATTTTCGGAAGTCTACGTCTGTATATCTGATAGGGCTGGTAATGATTACAATTTTCGTGTTGGATTAATAAAAAAAATGTTTAATCTAGGGATGCACCGATACCGATACAAGCATCGGTATCGGCCGCGATACCGAGTATTTGCATGAGTACTCGTACTCGTGCAAATGCTCGGATGTCTAAAACGAGTACCTGTGTCCAGGTGACGTCACGGGATCGCACACGGGACTCCCGGAAGCCGGCGGAGAGGTGAGTGTTTTCATTAGCGAGTGTAAAAGTGTAACCATTAATCGAGAAATGAATCTTTAATTTCCACAGCCCTAGTATCTGATGAAGATTTTTAGGCTCTTTTTTTTGCACCTCGGAGCAAAATCTTACAAGGGACAATAGAGCAGGGAAGCAAAACTGTGTCAGCTTGGCACAGTGAGCGGCGGAGCCGGCTGTGATTGTCGGCTCCGCGCGTCACCTCTGACCAATGCGGTTTTCTGTTCTCTTCCACCAGGAAATATCTCAAGAGGGAAATTCTCAACTTCTTTTTTTTGTTCCTAAGAAAAGGTGAGTCTGATCCGGGCAAAGTTCAAGATATAAACTTGTAGAAGGAAACGTGTATCAATATCGTCAACTTTATAAATAAAGTTTTATCACCATGGAGAGGATATTTTTAGGATTATATTGGACAAAGGCAATATAAAATTCCCTGCGCCGGAGTCATCAGGAAGACCTGATAGATGTAACAGTAGGTGGAGGGTGCCACAAATGAGGAAACCCCTCCGTTCATTTCTTAGAACACAAGACTTAAAATGTATCTACACTCAAAATTCATACCAAACCTTTATCACAGATAGGGGTCTGGTATGGTATTTAAAGGGGGGAGGGGACATGCAAAAACACACAAAAAAAGCACAATCCCCCCATTTAAATCAGGAGCCCCCTTGACATCAGAGTCCTCGATTTCACACTAGGATCCCCCTTACACCAAGAGCCCTATTATTATTATTAATATTACATAGTATTTATATAGCGCCAACAGTTTGCACAGCGCTTTACAATATAATTCACATCAGAAGCCCCCCACCCCACATCACACCAAGAGTCCTTGTTACATCAGAGCCCCCCTTTACATCAGAGCCCCCCCCCCTTTGATATCTGAGTACCCTCCTTTACATGAGAGCCCCATTCACATTAGAGCCCC
>NW_017307008.1:621538-628874 GCF_000935625.1 Nanorana parkeri
GACCCCTTCACATTAGAGTCCCCCCCTTTACATCAGAGACCCCCTTCACATTAGAGTCCCCCCCATGAGATGTGAGGACACTGCCGGAGTGGAGGGGGAGAGGTGAGCGCTGACCACGTGACTGAGGATCAGGTGAGTGTGTCTACTTTGTACTGTCCCTTAGACCACAACAAGCACTTAACCCTTGCAGTCAGGGGGGTAGCCCCACTACAAGGGTTCACTTTTTAAAACCCCGGAGATCTTCTTTGAAATATTTACAGTATATGGTTCCTGTCCTAAGGTGACAACGCTGCTCCTCCACAGATAGAATGAGTAAGTGTTGTCACTCTAGGACAGGAAGTGTGTTGCTGGCACCGGTGAGCGATATGACACTATTGCTCCATCCATGGTATGAATGATCTCTGATCACATTGTATCTAAGAATAGAACACATGATACGTGATATCGCCTTTCTATAGCTCATGTGCGATCCTTCATTTCCAGGGACAGTCCCGGATCTGCAAGTGACTGGAAATGTCCAATATTTCACTCCCGAGACGGTGAGCAGAAAACCTGAAATTCCGGCAGGACGGAAACGCGTCGTTTTGATACAATTTGGGAAATTCGATACAAATGAATGAAGTTCTATAATTAGGAATAATGAGCGGAGAATTCCTGGAGGGCGCAGGAGAGGAGCGAGCGACGTGCGGTGTCACCCGGACTGACTGACTGATCGGGAATGCGGTGACGCCGGATAACTGCTGAGATTAGCCAATCGTGTTTTGTTTTTCAGGCGTCTTTCAGGCGTCAGGAGTCTTCTGTGTCACAGCTCCGCCCTCTGGCTCGTACTCTCCCAAATGCTCTGATACCCCAATACCGGAACTTCCTGTCAGAGGGAACATGGAGCCGGCTTCCTGATTCAGCAGGCAATGACATTTCTTTTATATATATAATTTTGGATAAAGTAAAGGAGGGATATAGAGGGACCCCCGGTCAGCTTTATGTTATTGCCATCCAAATCCCCGTAGGGATTTTTCCTTCACTTCCTGTTTAACAGCCCAACTGAGTGTCACACAGCCCACCTGAGAGTCACTCAGCCCACCTGAGAGTCACTCAGCCCACCTGAGAGTCACATAGCCCACCTGAGAGTCACTCAGCCCCCCTGAGAGTCGCACAGCCCACCAGAGAGCCCACACAGCCCATCTGAGTGTCGTACAGCCCATCTGAGTGTCGTACAGCCCTCCTGAGTGTCTCACAGCCCACCTGAGAGTCGCACAGCCCACCAGAGAGCCCACACAGCCCATCTGAGTGTCGTACAGCCCATCTGAGTGTCGTACAGCCCTCCTGAGTGTCTCACAGCCCACCTGAGAGTCGCACAGCCCACCAGAGAGCCCACACAGCCCATCTGAGTGTCGTACAGCCCATCTGAGTGTCGTACAGCCCTCCTGAGTGTCTCACAGCCCACCTGAGAGTCGCACAGCCCACCTGAGAGTCGCTCAGCCCCCCTGAGTGTCTCACAGCCCACCTGAGAGCCCACACAGCCCACCTGAGTGTCGTACAGCCCTCCTGAGTGTCTCACAGCCCACCTGAGAGTCGCACAGCCCACCTGAGAGTCGCTCAGCCCCCCTGAGTGTCTCACAGCCCACCTGAGAGTCGCACAGCCCTCCTGAGTGTCTCACAGCCCACCTGAGAGTCGCACAGCCCACCTGAGAGTCACAGCCCACCAGAGAGCCCACACAGCCCATCTGAGTGTCTCACAGCCCACCTGAGAGTCGCACAGCCCCCCTGAGGGTCGCACAGCCCTCCTGAGTGTCTCGCAGCCCACCTGAGAGTCGCACAGCCCACCTGAGAGTCGCTCAGCCCCCCTGAGTGTCGCACAGCCCACCTGGAGACATCAGGGCACCAACCCAGAACAACACAGAGTATATAGCCGCAAATTATTTTTTACTGCTGTATATTGTATTTCTGGGATTTGTAGTCCTCTGTAGACTGTCTCCCTACTCCCTCCCCTGGCCGCCTCTCCTCTATGTTATAGAAAAAAAATGTGCCGCACACGGCGCTTGAGTGTTCAGGTTTCACTTGAAGAAAAGGCGGCAACCCTAGGCTGGAGGTTCTCCCCCCCTGCCTTAAAGTATTGATATGATTCCTGTCCTAAGGTGACAACGCTGCTCCTCCATACAATACAGTGAGTAAGTGTTGTCCCAGACAGGAAGTGTGTTGCTGGCAGATGAAAAGAAAGAAGAAAAAAGAAAACTAAAGCAGCCGGCACATCTGAGGACCGGCGAGCGATATGACACTTCGGTATGATCTCTGATCACATTATAACTAAGAATAGAACACATGATACGTAATATCGGCTTTCTATAGCTCATGTGCGATCCTTCATTCAGGGGGGTAGCCCCACTACAAGGGTTCACTTTTGAAAACCACGAAGATCTTCTTTGAAATATTTACAGTATATGGTTCCTGTCCTAAGGTGACAACGCTGCTCCTCCACAGATAGAATGAGTAAGTGTTGTCACTCTAGGACAGGAAGTGTGTTGCTGGCACCGGTGAGCGATATGACACTATTGCTCCATCCATGGTATGAATGATCTCTGATCACATTGTATCTAAGAATAGAACACATGATACGTGATATCGCCTTTCTATAGCTCATGTGCGATCCTTCATTTCCAGGGACAGTCCCGGATCTGCAAGTGACTGGAAATGTCCAATATTTCACTCCCGAGACGGTGAGCAGAAAACCTGAAATTCCGGCAGGACGGAAACGCGTCGTTTTGATACAATTTGGGAAATTCGATACAAATGAATGAAGTTCTATAATTAGGAATAATGAGCGGAGAATTCCTGGAGGGCGCAGGAGAGGAGCGAGCGACGTGCGGTGTCACCCGGACTGACTGACTGATCGGGAATGCGGTGACGCCGGATAACTGCTGAGATTAGCCAATCGTGTTTTGTTTTTCAGGCGTGAGAGTCTTCTGTGTCACAGCTCCGCCCCTCCGGCTCCTACTCTCCCAAATGCTCTGATACCCCAATACCGGAACTTCCTGTCAGAGGGAACATGGAGCCGGCTTCCTGATTCAGCAGGCAATTACATTTCTTTTATATATATATATAGTTTTGGATAAAGTAAAGGAGGGATATAGAGGGACCCCCGGTCAGCTTTATGTTATTGCCATCCAAATCCCCGTTAGGGTTGCCACCTGGACAATCCCCTTAGGGATTTTTCCTTCACTTCCTGTTCAATAGCCACAACAGGAAGTGAGATGAAATACCTCCAAAGAGAAGGAAATCCCTGGTCAGGGTCACCAGAACTAGTGTCCCCATTGGAAGATTTTCTGTCTCTTCCTGTTCTGGTGACAACCCAAAATTTGGGATTTTCTGTCGGTGGGAACGTTCACCAGGACAAATAGAGAGGGTGAATCTCCCTAACGGGGGACACAGATAGCAGTAAAATCCTGACAGGGGGTCTAATCCTTCTCCAATCCATCCAAAACTAAAAAAAAAAAATTGTCTTTGCATGCCATTAGCCTTACCGATGCATGAGCTCGCTATAGTTGATCGTCACATACAAGCCTTTTGCAGTACTCCTAGCAGCCCCCAGATGTCGCCAGTTCTCTGGGGATGAAAAGGGAAATAACAATTAAAAAATAAATAAAGCAGACACACAGTGAGCCTGACATACTAAATAAATAAATAAAATAAATAACTAAATAGATAAATAAATTTAAATAAACTAAATAGACAAATAAATACATTTAAATAAAATAAACAAATAAGAACTCTGGGTTAAAAAAAAAAAAAAACACCACCCAGCCTTTCCGCTCCTTTCCATCTCTTGTGGGAGGAACTCTTTGTCACATTGTCAATTTATTTTTTTTATGATTGCAGAACCAATTTTTTTCTGTTTTTCATTTTCATAAAAGTTGTTCTTTTGGTGTTTTATTTGAGTGCGTTGGTTGGTTATTTTTAATATAATATTTTTCAATTATTTTTTTATGGTAAGATTAAAAAAAGGGCTTCTTCAAAATGGACTGCAATGCGTTTCACCGCCGCGTCTCAGATTGGTTTTAAATGTCATTTTTATTCCACGCTTTGTTACATCTCAGAGCTGCTGATCTCCTGCAGTCCTTTACCGCCACGTCCTTCCTGTATACACCGCCGGATATTTCTCAGGGTGAGTTTCCTGAGGTGGTAACAGTGGACTGTGTCCGTGTAATGTACCGGAGCGCTGCACAGTGACCCAGAACCTGCCTAATCACACCTACTGAACCCCACTACTACTGAACCCCACCACTGATGAACCTCATCATTACTGAACCCCACCAATGATGATCCCCTCCATTACTGAACCCCTCTTACTGAACCCCACTACTACTGAACCGCATCATTGATGAACCCCACCGTTACTGAACCCCTCAATTACTGAACCCCACCACTGATGAACCCCATCATTACTGAACCCCTCTATTACTGAACCCCACTACTACTTAACCCCACCATTGATGAACCCCACCGTTACTGAACCCCTCTTACTGAACCCCACCACTACTGAAACCCATAATTGATGAACCCCTCCATTACTGAACCACGCCATTAATGAACCCCCACCGTTACTGAACCCCGCCATTGATGAACCCCACCTTTACTGAACCCCACAATTGATGAACCCCATCATTACTGAACCCCTCCATTACTGAACCCCACTACTACTGATCCCCTCCATTACTGAACCCATCACTACTGAACCCCACTACTACTGATGCCCTCCATTACTGAAACCCACTACTACTGATCCCCTCCATTACTGAACCCCATCACTACTGAACCCCACTACTACTGATCCCCTCCATTACTGAAACCCACTACTACTGAACCCCACCGTTACTGAACCCCTCTTACTAACCGCACCCCACCATTCCTGAACCCCACTACTACTGATCCCCTCCATTACTGAACCCCACTACTACTGAACCCCTCCATTACTGAACCCCACTACTACTGATCCCCTCCATTACTGAAACCCACTACTACTGAAACCCACCATTGATGAACCCCTCCATTACTGAACCCCGCCATTGATGAACCCCACGGTTAATGAACCCCATCACTACTAAGGTAAGATGTTTGTGCAAAATGTTCCTACAACTTTCTATTAGCTATTGGGGACAGATCAGCGATTGCTTCCCTTCCATGTCCTCGGGATATAAATGATGACGTCATGTACACACAAATGGATTTATTTCATAAGATCCGATCGATAAGCAAACTCAACATCACTTCCGCGCCCCCCGAAATCCAACATTAATATTCCAAACATTGGCAGTCACATGCGTTTACAGATTCGGATGATTGGATACAATATTGCCATCCTCAAATGCAACCTTGGGACCGAGAATCTAACGGCCCGTGTACGGTCAGCTTTACTAATGAGATGTGAACGGGTTTACACCGCAGAGCACACAGGGGCAGCGGACGCTGATGCTGCACATCTTTTCAGACTTCCGCTGCTGCTAGACGATTTGACATCCCATTGTTTTCTACACGCCTTTTACTACCGACTTCTTGTAAGTACAATACAGTTGTGCGTTTTTATCATTAAAATTTGTTTTATTTGTTTTTTGTCTCTCAGGGTTTACACCGGAACCTGCCGCAGAGCACTCTGCACACATGTCTTTATTGGGATTTATTTAATCATTTGAGATTTTATTTTTGTTACTGGGATGTATTATATTATTTATTATTGGGATGTATTATTTATTTTATTATATTATTGGGATTTATTTGATGAACGGATAACAAGACTCGGGCTCGGAAGCTGCCAAGTACCAGCCTTTACACTCCATGACAATCCATCTTGACATTGGTTGATGAATGGAAAGTAGGATTTCTATAGGATCATATCACCACTGCCATACAAGAGGATGTAGCCAATCAGATCGTTCCTTATGAATTGTGGGGTTCAGGGGGGGAGTGATCAGCCTGGTTCAGGGTCATTGTGCAATGATGGTGCAGTTTTAAAGTGGAAGTAAAAAAAAAACTCTACTGCAACTTGGCAGCATCAGGCCTTCCATGGGGCTTACTCATGGCATTCAACATCAAAATCTTCCATACTGTCCCCCATGTAGATGTATTCTTTTCATGCGTTGTCACCCACACATGCACAGTCCGGGCAGAGCACCCCAGGTTGCCAAGAGCTGGGGCAGAGAGATGTGTAAGAGTCATACTCCGCTCTCTTCCCAGCTATTAGCAACCTTGGACGCGCCGGCTGGCATCCCGATGAGTTGCCAGGAGCCTAGTGTGATGCTCTGGCTGGCGTCCCCTCCAGTTAGCATGCACCACCCGACAAAACCACTAGGGGCGCCCCTGGCTGAAGCAAATGGGGCTCTACAAGTCATTCAAGGTATTTTTAGCAGTGATTCTAATTATTATATTATACGGTGATGATTCAGTCTGTTGTCATTGGACACAATGTATCGTCTCCGTGGCAGCCATTAGCCAGGTACCATGGAATGGCTCAAGTTCCGGGGAATACGTTGATAGCCAATCAGGAGATTCTCAAACACCAGATCCGATGGGAGTGTCCCAATGAATGCTAGCCAAACGTCGGCGAGTAAAAGCGTCATCTCCCCCCTTGGCGTGCACCACCAGCAAAAGGAATTGTATACATTACATCCATTTACCGTCCCAATTCCTCCCTCATCTTGGGAAGCGCTCAGTGAAACGATGGCAGACCGAGATAATAAATATCACTTTTACTTCAAGTTACACAAATATACTGAACAGGTTACAAAACACTAACAAATCAGCAACGTTTTCAGCTCTCTGCTTCCTGCTGAAGTCATAGAAGCCCCAGAAGAGCCGTCACCATCTCCCCGACCCCATCGAAGATCTCATGCAGGGGGCTGTTGCTCATGAAGGCGCAGGTGGTGACCAGTTTATTCTTGGCGTCCACATGGACTTCATTCACCTCCTTGTTGATGTGTTTACAGCCAAGTTCTTTAATGGTTCCGGCGGTACCAGCGTGAGGCCACCTAGAGAGGACAGCAGAGTGGAAATGTGAGAAATTACATACACATATATTATTTTAAATTAATTAATTTAAAATAACGTGACAAGGTTTTATAAGATGAAAAGCTTACAAAATGCCTTACATGACATGAACCCCCTTCAGCTCTAGCACTTGTATACTCTTTATTGACCAGAGCAATTTTTAACATTTCACCTATGGGCCTACTGGTCTGGGAATAGTCTGCATTATACTTTATTGTATTACGAGGGAAAATAAGAAGGCAAACCTATTTTCTTGTGCAAACCATGTGGAAATTAAAAAAAATATATAAAAAAAATTCTT
>NW_017307008.1:628887-631267 GCF_000935625.1 Nanorana parkeri
CATGACACACGCTTTTTTTTTAAATACGATATAATTATGTTATATTGCATCAATTATGCTTCCAAACACTGTACACCGGAGCCACAACTGGAGCACAGAGTGAGACCTGGACCTCATAACAGTCCGGTCTAACCAATAATAGCAGCTGATGGCCAATGGTGGTATAGCCGACCAGGACATACAGCGTACGCTCAAGGTACTCAGTTTAGGGCGTACGCAGTACAACCAAAATCCAGAACCGGTTACACGACAAAATGCATGTATTGTAAACCTTATGTGGGATCAAACCGCGTAACTGAGGATTTCCCAGCTCTAGATATGAAAGCAGCAATTACCGGTAGTTATGGGGTTTTTGGCCTGATGTATATTTGAGGTCTCCCGTCCCCCCCCCCATCCCCCCACCCAATCACCTCCGGGTCATTAATAACAATCATATAGAATGACATTGGTCAACGTACTTTTCAGACTCAGTGTCACAGCCAACGGTGACTTCACATCCAGGGATGAGTTTGGCGGCCAACACCGGAGAGATGCAGCACAATCCGATTGGCTTCTTCTTGGCATGGAAAGCTTTGATCGTCTCCTCGATGGCTTTGTCCACTGAGCAGTCCTTGCCCTCCACAGCCCAGGTAGACAAGTTCTTAGCAACTCCGAAACCACCTGAAGGACAGAAGATGGGAACCAATTAGCCTGCTGACCAATCCCCGTTATATTATAATTCTCTGTTTAGAGTTTGTTTTTGTGATAGATAGACCATCCCCCCACCCAATCACCTCCGGGTCATTAATAACAATCATATAGAATGACATTGGTCAACGTACTTTTCAGACTCAGTGTCACAGCCAACGGTGACTTCACATCCAGGGATGAGTTTGGCGGCCAACACCGGAGAGATGCAGCACAATCCGATTGGCTTCTTCTTGGCATGGAAAGCTTTGATCGTCTCCTCGATGGCTTTGTCCACTGAGCAGTCCTTGCCCTCCACAGCCCAGGTAGACAAGTTCTTAGCAACTCCGAAACCACCTGAAGGACAGAAGATGGGAACCAATTAGCCTGCTGACCAATCCCCGTTATATTATAATTCTCTGTTTAGAGTTTGTTTTTGTGATAGATAGTTGTCCAAATGTGGACATTTCCTTCACTTCCTGTTGAGGATACAGAGGAAACCCAAACCCAAAATGGAAGGTTTGGATGGAGATACACAATATTATTCTTCATATTCAATATACAAGTTAGAGAAATGTATCGATCTGGTGCCGTACCCGGTATGATGAGTGCGTCGTATGAGTCCACTTTCAGACAGGCCAGGTCGGTGATTTTCCCTCTTGCGATCCGAGCGCTCTCCGTCAGCACGTTGCGTTTCTCCTCGGTGGGCTGTCCTTTCACATGGTCCACCACATGCATCTGCTCTTTATTCGGGGCAAATACTTCATACTGTGGGGGGGAAACAATCGATAGGACTTTATTACATAGAAAACCTACAGACAACATCAGGTTATTTCATGACAACAGTAAAAGGAACTCCAACATACACACAAGGTCAGCATCATGGTCACTGTGGACCCTGTAGTTCTGTTCAGATCAACTGCTTAGATGGTAGAACTTTTGTTATAAGCGTTCAATAAGTGCCAAGACTTTGTGGATCGCGCCAGAAATCTTGTGAGGTGTTAAGCTTTCTGTGCAGCACTTATCAGTTATATTGTTCCCAGCTGTCTAGGTGTGAATGTGGCCTTGGGCTCCAGGTGTAGCGGGAACGGGAGGCAAATGCGTACTTTGATGCACGTTCACAAGATGCACACAAACAGGAAACACGTTTGCGTTGCCAGCCCATTACTAGTTACTGGCACCCCAAACGCAGCCAGGAAGACGCATGTTCATTTTCCACATTAAAGAGAGGGAAAAAGAGAGGAATGCGTGTCACAGATTTTGCTACATGAACTACTTTTATGCGTATAGAAACCCATTGAAAACAGGGAAGCGCAGCAAACACAGGAAAAAAATTTTAAAAACGTGACACGTTCCTCCTATGCCTAACAGGTCTATTCACAAAAGGGTGAAGGGTTTGGGGAAGGGACCACTCTAGGCCAAAATAGCTGATTTGGATAAAATTCTCCAATTCAGATCACTTTCTGGTTCAGCTATGTTGTCCTAGATTGTTCACTTCTCCGGCCTTCTCCAAACCCTTCACCCTTTTGTGAATTGACCCCTTTAAGTGTGAACAGATCCTTCTAGTGGAGAGGTGTTCTGTAGTCCTAAGGGTGAAAACATTGCTTCCCCATAGATACAGTACAGGAAGTGAGTGTTGTCACCGTAGTTTGTTACTGGCAGGATCACCATCACCAGGTAAAAAAAAATATATTATATATATATATATAAATAT
>NW_017307008.1:631277-638935 GCF_000935625.1 Nanorana parkeri
GAGGTTCACAAAAACAAAACCCACACAAAAAGATTTTGAACAGCATGCATCAACTTTTTGATGGCATTATCGAACGTCCTGATATTTTTCATACACCAATCTACCAGTGTATGGCCAGCTTTAGGGGCCATTCACACCACATCATCTCCAGACCAGACCATATCCCTATGCCATCTCTGGCCTCTGTTCACACCAGTCCTGTCCATTCCAGACCAGAAAAATACTGCGCGTCTCATTTTGTTTGGTCTCCTCGAATGCACTGGAACTTCGGGGCAAATTTCACATCATTTTCCAGACCAGATCTGGTCCGGAAAATGGTGTGAACCTGCCCTCAGACCGTGTGCGGGAAATGCTGACGAGACTCCACAAGCAATGCACAGGAGAATAGCAATCAGAAGAAATTCCTCATTCCCTCCACTCACCTGGACTCCGGCCCGGCTCAGGTGCACCAACACGGCGGAGGATTCGTGGATTTCACTGCCGTCGTACACCCCGCACCCGGAGAGGATCACTGCCACCTTCTTGGACATTCTGAATGAGCAGTTTGGGCTACGATGTGACTCAGGGAACCCAACAAGGACTGCACAGAGCCAGGTGAGTCTCACCTTTATACACACAGCACAGAGGCGTATATGGGTGGAGCATCTACCTGAGAGGAGGAAATGGCTGCGAGTCGTCTGGAGGAAGAATGATCTCACTTAGTAATTCATTTCCTTGTGCTGCCAGTAATTAACCCCTCGCAGCACTTGACTCATTCAGCCGGACTTGTTCTGTAATGCTGAAATCGTTTCGTAGCTTCTCCCACCCACCACTACCAGCTAAGGGTAGGCCACCTTAGCACTCCAGCCATGATGAAACTGCAAATCCCATCATGCTTCTGCCTCTGGGGTAATACCTGTGGCCATCAGGCTTGCAATGCGGGGTAGGCAACCTCAGCACTCCAGCTGTGATGAGACTGCAAATCCCATCATGCTTCTGCCTCTGGGGGTCATGCCTGTGGCCATCAGGCTTGCAATGCCTCATGGGACTTGTAGTTCAACAACAGCTGAAGTGCCGAGGTTGCCCACCCCTGAGCTGCGCCGTGACAGGGTGGCTGTAAATGATAGGGTGAGGGAGTAAAATGCTCGATGCGACGCAGCGACAAGAGGGAACACTTTCATTCGGGGCCCATTTAGGGGGACCTGCACAAGGTAAATGGGGTAACAGTTGTGGGGAGACGTGAATGGAGGGTGGGGGCTTGGTGCCACGTGATGAAATACACAAAGACGCATGTTACCTGCGATGTTCCATGTGCTCCCATTGAAGTCTATGAGGCACCAAGTTAAGCGCCAAGTCACACGGAAACGCCTTGCACAGGTGTGAACGGGCCCCATGGAGAATGATACTGAGGTTCCTATTGTCGCGGGGCGGCCGAAGCGTTTCCAATCACACAAGTGTGAATGAGCCCTAACTCTACTGTGCGTATGAAATGCCGATGAGACTATTAGATTTATCCGACCCCCAGATACTTATTATTTCTGGAACGGTCGCAGTTGACCCGATTTGCTAACAATGGCGCACCAGTCCCGAGCTCACAGAATTTGTTATGTGCGCAGACAAGTTGCAACATCCAACGATACCTCCCACGCTCCAAAGACATGGCGGAGGGTTAATTGACTCCTGTCTACATTGGCCCCCAGTATGTGACATGGGGAGCTTAGATTGTAAGCTCCTTGGGGGCGGGGACTGATGTGAGTGTACAATATATGTAAATTGTTGGCGCCTTATAAATACCTACAATAATACCTACAATAAAAAAATAAATGATCATTTCCTCGCGTTCCGCTGATGTTGCTGTTTGATTTACTCATATTTGAGAGTTGAGTGTTTGTGTTCTGTGGAAATTCCCCAGGGAACGTTCCTGAAGGGAAGACGCCCAGGTTTAAGGATTACGTCATGTGACCCATATATCCGACTTCCCGAAGGAACTTTGGCTGGTGATATGAAGTTCACTACCACATGCTGAGCGGTGAGCCAACGGTGCTCTAAACACAGAAATGCGCTGTGTGTAATCTCTAGGACAGATTCAATTCTGTATGCAATTTCATGGATACAGGTGCGTCCCTCTAAATTTCTCTGCCTGAGGCTGGGGGAGGCGGGGGCTAATGGCGGTCCACGTTACCATGCTTTAGCAGCACGCCTTATATGGAGCGGTAAAGGTGCACAGTACCTCTGTCTGTCATCCCACCCAGCTCACTGACGTCACTGGCTATCAGGAGCTGGGTAGTAAGGCCAACCAGAGCTTCCCACTCAGCTCCTGGCAACTAATGATGGCAATGAGCCGGTCAGGATGCCGGCTAGAGCGTCACAGCTTGCTAAGAAGCTACCATAGTAACCTGGGACGCCTTGGTTGGAATGATGCCCTCCATGTGACCCAATGAGGATGTTATAGACACAAAGGATGCAACTCCTTAGGTGGGACTCTCCATATTACTGGCCATGGAGGAAGGTGGGACCCTCCATATTACTGGCCATGGAGGAAGGTGGGACCCTCCATATTACTGGCCATGGAGGAAGGTGGGACCCTCCATATTACTGGCCATGGAGGAAGGTGGGACCCTCCATATTAAAGGCCATTGAAGAAGGTGGGACTCTCCATATTAATGGCCATCGATGAAGGCGTGACTCTCCATATTAATATCCATCAAGGAAGGTGGGACACTCCATATTAACAGCCATCAAGGAAGGTGGGACTCTCCATATTAATGGCCATCGATGAAGGCGTGACTCTCCATATTAATATCCATCGAGGAAGGTGGGACACTACATATTAACGGCCATCGAGGAAGGTGGGACACTCCATATTAACGGCCATCGAGGAAGGTGGGACTCGCCATATTAATGGCCATCGATGAAGGCGTGACTCTCCATATTAATATCCATCGAGGAAGGTGGGACACTACATATTAACAGCCATCGAGGAAGGTGGGAATCTTCATATTAATGGCCATCGAGGAAGGTGGGTCTCTCCATATTAATGGCCATGGCGGAAGGTGGGACTCTTCATATTAATGGCCATAGAGGAAGGTGGGACTCTCCGTATTAATGGCCATGGAGGAAAGTGGGACTCTCCATATCAATGGCCATGGAGGAAGGTGGGACTCTCCATATTAGACTCTCCATATTAATGCATATGGAGGAAAGTGGGTCCCTACAAATTAATGGCCATGGAGGAAGGTGGGTCTCTCCATATTAATAGCCCTCGAGGAAGGTGGGTCTCTCCATATTAATGGCCATCGAGGAAGGTGGGACTCTACATATTAATAGCCCTCGAGGAAGGTCGGTCTCTCCTAATTAATGGTCAGTGAGGAAGGTCGGTCTCTCCAAATTATTGGTCATGGAGGAAGGTGGGACTCTCTATATTAATGGCCATCGAGGAAGGTGGGACTCTCCATAATAATGGCCATGGAGGAAGGTGGGACTCTCCATATTAATGGCCATGGAGGAAGGTGGGACTCTCCATAATAATGGCAATGGAGGAAGGTGGGACTCTCCATATTAATGGCCATGGTTTTGGAATGGAATGTCCAACAAGCTCCTATAGATGTGATGGTCAGGTGACTATAATCGGATACATTGTATATATGAGAAAAATAAATACGAAATGAATGCAATGACATCTGATGGGAGTGATTGTCTCGTCTATAGTCATTATCAGGGAGTGAGGCGTCTGCAGTGTGATGACATCTGTTTGGAACGATATCACGACGTGTATGAATAATAACATTTATTGACAAAGCCATTCAGTGCTAATGTATGAAGGATGAGATGTGATGAAGCTGTAGATTGATTACAGGCAATATGCTGGAACACATTTCATGTATTTCTCACTTTCCTCTACAGCAGTGGTTCTCAACCTGTGGGTCGGGACCCAAAAGTGGGTCGCGACCCACAGTTGAGGGGGTCCCCACATGCCTTGTGCTGCTCTAGGTAAGAGGCTCCTCAGCCTCCTCCTAGCACAGCAGTGTCAGTTCTCCTAGATGGTGCTGCAGCAGCGGTGGCCAGAGAGGATCAGAGAGAGGGGAGCAGGCTGAAGTGAGGGGAGGTGAGTGCTTGATCACCACAGAGCCCACACTGGACGCCTACAGAGAGTCCCACTAGCCACCTGAGAGCCCGCATTGCCTCCCGAGGGCCCACACAGATACTAGTATTGGTGCATCCCTAAATTTTACGGTTGGGGGTCACCACAACCTGGCAAATGTTACCAAGGGGTCCCGGCCCTAGAAAGGTTGAGAACCACTGCTCTACAGGGATCTATATTCTGTGATTTCATTGTATGAGTTTCATATAACAAAGAGGAGATGGTTTTCTTTATCACAGTTCATGGTGTCCAAGTTTGTTTAAAGGAGAACTATGAGGTGAGTGAAAATCACTCAGCCTCATAGTTCTAGCCGACGTGTGACAAAGACTGTCACGGGTCGGCTCAATAGATCGGGAAGTGAGGGAGCACATACTGTCGCTCGCTCACTTCTCGATCCTGTCCCTGCAGAGAGCAGGGTACAGCTGGCCTCTAGATAGGCAGAGCCTGCTGTCAATCATGCAGCTGGGTGGATCTTGACAGTAATTTGTGTCCTCCCGTTACCCTAAGGAGAACTATGTGGAAAAACACTGACCCCATAGTTCTCCTTTAATATGTAACATAACTCTTGAATCCCTGCCATCAGGTATATTTTTGCATTTGCATGCTGAGCAATGTGTCAGCGTGTCCCTTCCAGGTATTTATTACCTCTCACAGAGATCACAGGACTCCCCCTGACAATGCCGTCATCTGCTTTTCTCTCTAGGTCAACACTATCTTAATCTAGGCATCACCCAGGGTCACCATCTACTTCCTGCAGTGAGATGGCGGCTCCGAGATAAAAAAAAACAGTCATGAAAATGACTGGAACACAATTCAATGGAGGGGACAGAGCGCTGTCATCCTGTAAGAGGAAGTTCTTGAACAAGGACATTCATGGCAGGATCATCAAGTAATATTTTTTGATAGATGCAGATTTAAAAATATTGAAATTACTTTAAATTTTACATTAACATGTTAGGATTATATAAAGTTTTAGTGATTGGGTTTATTTCTGATTTACCTCTTAATCAAAGAGTTAAAATAATATTGCCCAAACTTCATTATATTTTCCCTTTTAGGAGCTCAACTGGCTAGCTTATCAAAACACCCCTTAGGTTGCTTTCTATCCCCCCTTTCCTTTTTCTTCCCCATACATACAGAAGGGTCTAATGCTCCTTCAGTCTAGGGGGATATAACACTGGACATCCTAATTTCTCGCTCTTCCACCAGCCAGCGCTATGCCCCGAATTCCACCTCAGCCCCAGAATGTGGGTAGGCCTTCAACGTCCTCACATACAATGAAGGAGTGCTGGTCCCAGGGCAGCCATCAGGGGGGTACGGCCGACACTCATGTAAGGGGCCCGGGCAGCTTAGGCGGCCTGCCCGGGTCCCTTACATGACTATCGGCTGACGGTGAAGGGCGAGGGGGTGGAGGAAGGAAGGAAGGGAGGAAGGAAGGAAGGAAGGGAGGGAGGAAGGGAGGGAGGGAAAAAATTTCTGATGGCTGCCCTGGCTGGTCCCATATTGTATATGACGATGCTGGCTAGAGGGTGGACGCTCTACCAGAGAAGAGGAGCAGGTTCATGGGACCAGTTGTTCTAGGAACAGAAGCCTGAGGTGCCAAGGTAAACAACTCTGCCTACTCCATGCCCCTAGACTAAAGGAGCATTAGAGCCTTACTACAGGGAGTGTGTGGGAGTAGGCAGAGGGTGGCCACTGAGGGTTTTTTTTATCTGACCTAAGTTCAGCTTTAAACCAAAGATATAATCATAATGCAAGTTCACACATGTGAGCTATATTCAAACCTAACAAAACCTATGATTATTATGATATAATAATTTCTTTTAATACATGTGGCTCATCCACGATCACTTGAAACAGATAGGATTAAAATCAAAGTCATAAAATACAACAAATACAAAATCCCGCTTAGTTTCCCATATGTAGACCAATAATGCCTCTTTTTATGGTGTATAACCTAACCTATAGAAGTACAGTAAGGAAGAATAAGTGTTACCCTAACCCTAAAGGAGCTATCCAGGTATCATGTGATCTGGGGTGGGGTAAGCTACATGAATGACTGAACGGGTATGGGGACAGGGGGAATGTGAGGTGGGTGGCAAGGTGGCAGCTATGAGATGGTGGGGAAAGTGGCTGGTTGAGGGGTCACCCTTTGACCTGGGAAGGAGAGCAAGGTGGGTTGGATTTGGTTGGGCTCGAGTGGTGACATGGTTCATAGGGAGGCCCTTTGCCTGTGGAAGAAAAGCACTGTGACTGAAGGGGAGAGGATTCGAGATGGGCTGAGATAGATGGGAGGTCAGTACTGTGATTGGGGGGCTGTGAGGTGGATGGGATGGTGGTACTATGATTGGGGGGCTTTGGGTTGAGGTGGATGGGATGGTGGTACTATGATTGGGGGCTTTGGGTTGAGGTGGATGTGATGGTGGTAGTTTGGGTTGAGGTGGATGGGATGGTGGTACTATGATTGCGGACTTTGGGTTGAAGTGGATGAGATTGAGATGACGGTCCTGCGAAAGTTAAATTAATTGCACTGTGAAAGTGTAATTATCCTTTAGGGATGTTGGCAAAGGTGATTTGTATTTCTAGGAAATGGTCAAGTAAGTGACACAATTGCTATTTCTAGAGGCCGGAAGGGTGGTGGGGGTAAAATAGCCTCTGATTATTTTGACGTGAAGCCCAAACCATGTTAGTGAAGTCTCTCAAGTCTCACTCGGAAAGATAGGTGACAGACCCTTGGAATCCATTGTGTTGAGCAAGTTGAAGAGAAATCTCATGGATATTTGTTGTTCTGTATGGCCATGTGGCTCATAAGAAGTTTCTTATTTCTTATGGTGAGCCGTGTTATGGTTAGACCGAAAAGATTTTTCTCCAAGGGCAAGAGAGAGTTTGTGTTGTTGCATCATCTTGAAAAGATTTGTTTTGGTTAAAAACATAGGAGAGAATATCCCTGGTGCTTGGGGGACCAAGGTAGGGATGTGGTGCCATCTTGGGAAGCTTCATGTCTTCAATCTCTCAGTTTCAGGTAGAGTTGGAGACAAGTTGAACAATGGTAGCAATGGAGCACGGCTCTGACATGTCCATACAGCTGAAGACGCCAACGCAACCAAACTTTTCTAATCTGCTTCTGCTTTCAAACTTCATAGATATTCGGATTCACTTGGAGAGCCTTTTTTTTACATGTAAGTTTAAAAATGCCTAAAAAAAAACAAAAGATCACAGAAGCATTAGTGGTTTTACTAACTGAAATATATTTCAGTTACCATTGATGCCCGATGGTTTTTAAAACAATCCAAAAAAGTCCCATAAAAAAGATTATCTAAACCTATACAAAATACATTACCAGCCCCCTGGCTTCCTGATTGGCCAGAACGCCAGTTCCATGCTTCCTCGTCACCTGGTGATGAAGGAACATGGAGCCAGCTTCTCGGCCAATCAGGAAGCCGGGTGGCTGGTAATGTATTTTGTATAGGTTTAGATAATCTTTTTTATGGGACTTTTTTGGATTGTTTTAAAAACCATCGGGCATCAATGGTAATTA
>NW_017307008.1:639110-656783 GCF_000935625.1 Nanorana parkeri
CCCCCCCCCCCCCCCCGGCTTCCTGATTGCTCAGAAAGCCGGCTTCATGCTTCCTTGTCACCTGGTGACGAGGGAGCTTGGAGACGGCTTCCCAGCTAATCTGGAAGTTGGGCGGCGAGTCATTACACGCGACCCAGCTTCCTTAATGGGACTTCCTGTATTTGGTTTTTTCGAGTACCAAAAAAATATATCTATACTCGTACTCAATACCGAAAAAACGGTATCGGTGCATCCCTAATAATAATGCAGAAAAGTCTTACCTGGGATAACCAAGAGGACAAATAAACAGAAAATAGAAATGTATATAGCTGCACACATCTTGCAAAGTTGCCTTCTGCAATATTCATCTGTGAAAAGGTAAGAAACGCATAAATGTCATTATTACCAAATACAATTAAATCTAAATAATTATAATATTCAACATTTTTTATTCAACTTTTTAACTTTATTTTTAATGTAGGACAGCGATAAAAAGTAAAATTGTTACTTTTTATATCTATTGTTTTATTTATCTGCAATTCACAGGGGTGACCGTTGATCTGCATATGATGTTAGTCAAATCAATCTGACAAGTTATAAAAAATACGTTTTGGGGTTTTGTTTTGTAAATAAAATGTGTTCCTATGTAACCCCTTATAATCCCTCAGTTTACCCTAATCAGCCCTAATTAACGTCTTCTTCCCCTTCTCCCCTTAGCTATTATTTACCAGATGATATTTTGTTTTCTTTAATTTCTACATTTCTAACCGTTAATATTTACATTATTTTTGTGTTCATTTGTTTTGTTCATTCATTTTGTAAGCTAAAAAAAGCACAAAATCGAAAAAAAAATGTTGTAAATAACTTTTCAATGCTTTGTAGCGGAATTATAATTTTATCATCATTTCAATCAGGACAAATTATAGAATAAAACGGATACTTTTTATCTACAGTAACAATATATATTTTTAAACTAACTAGTAATGAACCGATACCGGTTTTCTGGTATCGAGTACCAATATTTTTTTTCGAGACTCGATGATACCGAATCAAAGAATCAAAGAAGCAAAAAGTGTGTGCTTTCTTTTTTAGATTTGTTATCTTTTATGGATGAGTGAATTGCTCGTACGGCCATATTGCTGTAAAGATCCAACACAGCTATAATGGCTCTGTGGCACATTGTTGTTACCATTGTTCTCTTCCCTCATACCGATTGTCTTTTCTGGTTACCTGGAATCACAAGATAATATTCACGCTCATCTTTGCTCACAGGGTTCTTCACCCGGACAGAAAACTTCCTCTTTGTATCTTCTTTGCTGACGTTCTCGATAATAAGAGTTCTGTTGTTGTGCTTCAGGCTGAACCTGGAAGGGAGCGATCCTCCATCTACCTCCCATAATACAGAGACATGTCCTCCTCCAGAGAACACAACCTCCAGGGAGACGTCTGAGCCCCACACACTGCTAATAT
The DNA here is from genome assembly GCF_000935625.1 of Nanorana parkeri. Classification (NCBI taxonomy): domain Eukaryota; kingdom Metazoa; phylum Chordata; class Amphibia; order Anura; family Dicroglossidae; genus Nanorana; species Nanorana parkeri. The sequence goes on from NW_017307008.1 coordinate 640,560, forward strand.
TTTGGATTCTCAAAGCATCTGAAACAATGGAGGAAAGACAAAGAGCGCGTGAGATTGTGTCAAAGAGTTCTAAAATTATCACAACTCTATCTATCTATCTATTATCTATCTCACTTAAAACAGAACTGAACCCTCCAATGTTCACCTCCCCTTCAGTGATGTGACGTCTATGAGCTTCAAAAGCAGCAGCACTGACATCCCTGGCTTCTTCCAGGTTTGGGGTGTTTGGCCATCTTGTTTGGCCGGGCCAAAATGACGTAACTCACGTGCATGTGCACAGGAGTTCTTCATTTCAGCATTGGGGTGTGCCGAGAACATACACAGAGCTGCGCATGTGCAGCTCAGTGCACATTCTAAAGCATCTTGTTGGGAGGTAGATAAGAAGCCTGTATTGCATAAGAGACATTTATAAATAATTTGCAGGACCGTTTGTCCTGCGAATATCTGTGAACATTCAGTATGTGCAGATATTTGCTAAAATTAACGTTCTTTCGTTTTCTTTTCACAAGCCAATTAATTTTTAAATGTTTCTTTGTCATGTAATACTACTTTATGGCCACTAGATGGCGCTGAGTAGCATAGAAGATAAGTATTTATTTTCTATGCTCCTTAGCATCATCTAGTGGCCATTAAGTAGCATTATATGAAAAAAAATACATTGCCTTGAGTTCACTTTCAACCTAAAGCTTCAAAATCATCTTACCTAATACGATGATCCTTATAGATTCTAATATACGTTCACTAGAACCATTGACGAACCAAATTTGGTATGAGCCAGTGTCATTCTTCTGAGTGTCTCTCAATGTCCAGCAGCCATTAGAATGGTTCAGGAAGATTCTCTGGTCCTTACAGCGACGAATTTCGGGAGTTGAATTCAAGCATTGAGCTGTAAGCAGAGTTGTGTCATTGTGCCGAAGCTGCACAAATCCACGTGGCTGATGACATTTAAATCCACAGAAAGGTTTATCTGTTCCAGTCTGTACATGGTGAGCGCCTTTAGCTGCTGACAAGATGAGCAGCAGAAGGCAGATACATCCTGGAAAGCAAAGTTTGTATTAAGAGATCAAGTTTGATAAAAGCAAAACAGGGTTCTGAATTTCAACCGTACACTGCACAGATTTCATTGACCAATAATCTGATACCTGATTGGATCATTTAGCAGTATGATGTCATATAGCTGAGACAGGGTACGCTATATGGTCAAAGGTTTTTGGACACCTGATCATCACACCTAGATGAGCTTGTTGGCAGGGGCGTCCTGAGGCTGGGTGACACCCGGAGAGGTGTCCGAGTGTCACCACGCCGAGATGTCACCGCGCATGCGCAGAATACTGCACGCGCGGCAGTATTCTGATACCTGCCGGCGGTCATCTTGGTGATGGACGCCGGCAGAGAGAGGAGGAGACAGCCACCCGGCGGGATAAGGTATGCCGCTGGGTCCCCTCCTCTTTCCTGATACTGTCGGGCGTTCGGTCCATGACCAAGCTCCCGACTTTTCAGAGGGTGTCACCTGGGTGTGGGGCACACCCCCGCACCCCCCTTGTGACGCCACTGCTTGTTGGTTTCTTATTCCAAAACCATGGCCATTATTATGGAGTTACTCCACCCCCATGGCCATTAATATTGTGTTGCCCCCTGTTTGCAGCTATACCAACCTACAATCTTCTGGGAATGTTTTTCCACAAGATTTTGAAGGGTGTCTGTGGGAATTTGCGCCCATTGATGAGGTCAGATACTGACATAGGATTGGAAGATCTTGCTCGTAATTGGCTTTCCAATTCATCCCAAAGGTGTTCAGTAGGGTTGAGTTCAAAGCTTTGAGGAGGCCGCTTGGCTTTTTACACAGGGGACAGTCATGGCGGAACAGAAAAGGGTCTTCACCAAACTGTGACCACAAGATTGTCTAAAATGTTTTTGTATGTTGTATTATTAACAGGAACCCTCACTGGGAACACCTGAACTCAATCATTTGGAGGATCTACATACCATTGGCCATAAAGGTAGGTGTGATGGTCTGGTGCCCTCCAGTTTTTGGCCACATAGTATAGAATTTTTTATTTATAAAGAAATTTAGTTGTTATTTCAAAAATGAAGAACTTTTTTAGTGCCAAACACTCACCTGTGGTAGTAGCCATGCAGTCTTGTGGTTCTCACTCAAGTAATGAAATATTTAAATAAACAAGTCTTACAACATAAGAAAACCACTGCTGCAAATCACGAGTAGAGTGCTGTTCTGATAAATACTCTCTCAGCTCTGAAGGTCTTATGAAGTCATAGAAAAGAGAATCATAAGCTGTAGACCACTGCAGCTCTGGAAGCCAAAACTCAGGACAGAAGAAACAAATGTGAAGGTTGACCACCGATCTATGGTGATGCCGATCTATGGTGATTCTGGCAATCACAATCCTTGCTCTGTCCAGAAGGGGCTTGACTTTTGCTAGCTGCACGTCGCAGGCATATTGCGTTACTAACTGGATGACCTTACACTTTGCATTAGATGTTATAGAGTTTTCCAGATCCTACAGGACCTGAGCTCAATGCCTACAGCCAAAGCCGTGACCAACGCTTAGCCGTTCCAGTCTGGATTCACTTAAGATATTCTGAATGGGAGGAAGTCTTTTCTTCTTCAGGATGAGAAGATCAGATCACTGAAACAAATGTCTCATATGATTCTCTGTTCATCAGCCAACAGTCTTATTGTTTCTGTTCCATAAACTGAACATAAGCAATATTGACTTTGAAGTTGTCTCTGGCAGGTTCTTGAGGTGGACTGGATTAATAAATCAGGTCCATGGATGTTGGGGGGAAAAAAAATAGATCATAAATTGAAAAATGTTTTTATAACATTTCCAAGAACAGATATTTGTATTAAACGGCTCACTTTGTACTTTCCTCTTCTGATGTTATAGAGTTTTCCAGATCCTATAGAACCCTAGATCAAGGCCTACAGCCAAAGCCATGACCTTAGTTGTTCCAGTCTGGAGGCACTTTAGATATTCTGAATAAGCTGAAGTATTTTCCTCTCCGGGATGAGAAGATCAGATCACATACATGCCTAATATGTATCTCTGTTTATAAGCCAACAGTCTTTATGTTTTTTTGATAAACACAAAAGATTTTCTGTAAGCAATATGGACTTTCAGTTGTCTCTGGGATGGACTGAAGTAATAAGTCAGGTCTCTGTGTGCTGGGGGAAAAAAACATTGAAAAATGTTTTAATATAATCTCCAAAAACAGATATTTGCAGTTATTAAACAGTACAGTGCGCTTTGGGAGTTATGTATGAAACATCCGCCCAACCTTGTCCTGGATGAATGTCATTAGCATGGTATTCCCACCACTAGAAGGTGCCAAGGAACATAGGAATTTCCTACAGTATATGCCCCAGCTCCATCAGGTGGTGCATTTGCCCAGCGTACGGCTTGGTGGAAGTTTTATAAATCAGCTGCTTTGTATTTCCTCTTGTGATATTATAGAGTTTTATAGATACTATAGAACAGCGGTCTCCAACCTTTCGGACCTCATGGACCACTAAATTCATAATTTGAAATCCCGCGGACCACTAATATGAATTATTTATAAATATATATACTCATATTTTTTGTTTCCTAATATATAAATATATTCTCATATGTATGTGTGTGTATATATATATATATATATACAGAGAGAGAGAGAGAGAGAGACTCTCTCCATTCCGCTTCAATGACGGCGCAGCCTGCACGGTATTTGAGGGGCCCACCAAAATTTTCTCGTGGCACGTTTTTCCACTAGAACCACCAAACAAGGTCCAACCTTACCACAAGGCTAGAAGAGAAGAATTGTCTACAATGGCTTTGTATGTTGTAGTGTTACGAGAATCTTCACTGGAAACACCTGAACTCAACGATTTGGAGGGGGATCCAGTTCACTTGTAAAGGCATTAAGTAGGGTTGAGTTCAAGGCTCTTCACACCAAACCATGTCTTTATGGAGCTTGGGCATTAATATGGAGTTGTCTCCCCTTTGCAGCTATACCATCCTCTACTTTGCTGTGAAGGCTTTTTACAAGATTTTGGAGGGTGCCTGTGGGAATTTGCGCCCATTGATGAGGTCAGATACTGACATAGGATTGGAAGATCTTGCTCGTAATTGGCTTTCCAATTCATCCCAAAGGTGTTCAGTAGGGTTGAGCTCAGGGCTCTGGTGTGGAGGAACTTGAGTGACCTTCACAAACTGGTCAAACTTTGTCTTTATGGAGCTGGCTTTGTACACGGGACAGTCATGCTGAAATAGAAAATGGTCTTCACCAAACTGTTACCACAAGGCTGGAAGAGCACAATTGTCTACAATGTCTTTCTATGTTGTAGTATTAACAGAGACCTTCACTCAACCATTGGAGGGGGATCCACATACTTTTGGTCATAATTTTAATACCATATTGTTACATTGTATGAAATACATTTTCTTGTCCTATAATCTGGTGTCTGAGCGCCCTCTAGTGGGTAATAATTATAGTTTGCAGAAATTTTCAGAGAACAATCACAACAGGAAATGAAGTCGGTCGGGTCACAGTGTGGTTACTGTATTATGGGCAAACCACAGTGCCGTTTGTTTGAGTCAAATGGAGAATTTTCATTACGCAAATATTTTGGTCAAATGGGAAGCTGAATGAAAATGGTTTTGTTGGTTTTTAACCACTTGAGTCCTGGACCGCATTTTAAAATGGAGCTGGGATAGGGGCTATTTGTCCCAGGGCCATTTTAATCACTTGCTGACCGGCATGTTAAACCCCCTTCCTGTCCCGGCCATTTTTTAGTATTCGGTACTTTGACTGACATTTATTCCGTCATGCAACGCTGTACTGAAATGAATTTTATACCATTTTTTAGGGACAGATAAAGCTTTCTTTTGGTGGTATTTAACCACTGGGGGTTTTTATGTTTTACTATATAATGAAAAAAGTACCCTAAATTTTGAAAAAAAATCTGTTTCCCTATTTTATGAAACATTTATTATTACCCCAATTTTTTGATAAAAATATAAAAGACAGGGTCACGTCGGGTAAAAAGGCACCAAACATGTCAAGCCTTAAAATTGCGTGCGCCCGCAAAATCGCAAAAAACGACCACACCCAATATTGACCATAGGCGACGCGTTAGAAGCTTTTACCGCTCATCAGTTTAGTGATTGATGGCCCTAGAATTATTGCGTTCACTATGACGTTCGCGGTGATATGTAACATGTGCAGCACAATGGGCGCAATCGTCGCATGTAGGCGCACCCGACTTATGTTTGCGTGTGTATGTGTGGACTTTTACTTTTTTTTTGTGTTTTTAATTATTTTTTTTTATGTTTTTTAAAATACATTTTAAAACATTTTAAAAAAATTTTTTACGCTTAACTTTAATGCTAAGAAGCCCCCCTTGTGATAGCCAATTTACATGACAGGTCTTCTTTATGGAGACCTCAGGGGTCTCTAAGACCCCCTAATGTCCCCTAGGAACCCCCAGAGAAGCCGATGAAGCAGAGATCTGCTTCACCAGCTTCTCCCCGGCTTCTGTAGCTGGAGAGTGACAGCTGAATGCGGAAGTGATGTAATATAAATCACTTCCTGGAATTCTGACACCGGAGAGGAAATCAGAGGGAGATCGTGTAATGATCTTCGGTGACAGAGCCGCCGTGCCGATCCCGGCCCGCATTGGGCATAGCGGATCTCGGGGTCAGCAGCAACCACGGCAGTGCGCACACCCGTACAAAATACAAGCGATCGGGCATCTCCACAGACGCCGGGATGCCTGTATTTAAACAACTATCGCCGACTTTTTACATTTTAAAAAGTTTCCCCACTGGTGCGCACCCCGGGCGCCGCGCACAAGTGGGGGCAGCAGGGAAGGACGTCTTAAAACGACCACCCGCATCTTCAAGGCTCCCACCTGGCCGTTTTTAGGTATGGCCGCTGGATGGGAGGTGGTTAAAATCTCATCAGCACCAATCCCCCATCTCTGATGTTGGGTATTTTGTAGTGGCTACAATGAAGGAGGATGCGAAGTGATGGATTTTAAGTGGGCCGGGGGTGGACTTTAAACGGACCCTAAACGGGCAGGGTGACAGGGTCTCTTTAAAGGGTACGTGCACTTAAAAAAAGTTAATTTATCCTTTTTACCCCTCTCCGCTGACCTAACCTATCTCCCCCGCCACAGATGCATACCCACCTCGCACGCAGCTGCATTTTGTTTGCAGCCAATGGGTGCCAGTCTTCATTGTCCTGGCCACGCCTGATTATTAATGCCCCATGGGGCTGGGTACAGAGTTCGGAGACGATCAGAGACAGTGCCATGGAAGTCGAAGGGGCTGTAATGTGCAGGTCCGGCCAGGACAGTGAGACTTTCACCTCTGGATGAGACCACGGACGAAAACGACGGTCACGCTACACATGTTGGGTATCGCTGCGCATGCCAGAGCGAGAGCAATAATTCTATGGCCAATATTTACACGTATCTCCAAACTGATGACCTGTGGGGGGGCTTTTAAAGCCTCGTTTATGGACTTTTTGGGGTACTGAATTCTGCCGCCGTTTCACGGACGCAAACAATTTTTACCCTGGGCATGTTGGGTACCTATTTACTCGTCGTCACCTCCTCTTTTATATTTGAGTTTTATATTGTGTTTTGCGGCACTAAATTTAACTTAAGTGCATTTTTCACAAACTTTTTTGGTTTAATAAGTTGCGCTAATGTTGTGCGGCATAAAAATTTGCAATGGCCGCCATTTTATTCTACAGGGTCTTTGGCTTTCAGAAAATATATCATGTTTGGGGGGTTTGAAGTAATTTTCAGGCCGGAAATGTGGATTATAACATGTGTGCAGATTGTTTTTAAAAAGGCCTCGGTCCTTAAGGGGTTAATTTAAAGTGAACTTGTCCTTTAAGGATGTCATTAGGAACTACTGTTTTAATATGCAACCAGGCTTCGTGGCAGGATCACCAGAACATATCAACATCGGGTTCAGGTTGCCTGACCCAAGCTTTTTTGGGCCAGTTGACCCTCTCACCGAATTTACCTCCTGGCAACCAATAGCGCTGTGTGACCCTATCAACCTAATTGCGATAGGTCGCCCAATCCGATTGCATCGCGCATGGTCTGCTTTCGCCTAGACTGAATCTACTGATGGGCAGAAGAAGGGCGTCAGTGAACACAGAAGACTCACCAAGGCCTGGCCTGGACGGACACCGTCATCCCCGGGAGTCCAAGAGAACGGTGAACATCTTGGCAACTACAGCCATGAGAGGAAGGGACTCCAGCACCGGCACCATGATGGCGGGTTTCATGGATAGATGCAAACCCAGCATAAAATGAAGGATTGGGCTGGAAGAAGAGGACTGGGGAGCGGTACGATCAGCCGTGCAGCAGAAGTGAAAGTAACTCGGCAAGCTGCGCAGCTCTATGAGCCCTTCCCTATCAGACCATTCCTTGTCATGTGACACGTGACCTCTCCAGGAGGGACTGCTCCATGGAGAGGCACAACCTGTTCAGACAGAGCTCGGCGTTTGTATTACAAGGTGGCTGATGGTGCGCAGTACTGCCTCATCTCCTGGCTGGAGGACACCTAGCATCATTTAGCCTTTTTTCCACCCCCAGCCTGGCTGTCTCTGGCCCCGCCCCTTTCATTCATTGGATCTCAGTTCTTTCAATCATGGAGGCTCAGCATCACGTGGGCGTGCAAATACAGCCTGCCTAGCAACACCCGCTCCTCCACCCATCAAGGCATTTTGATATTTGCATAACTCCTCCCAAGAGCCAGCCCACTGCTTGCACCAAGGCTGATGGACTCTTGAGTACTGAGGCAAGGGGCTGTTTTGAGGTGGGAGGAGCTGTGCTGCCTCCCCCCACTACACACCTTCCGTCCCCCCAAATAAGATGGTGCCTGAGGCTGCCTCATTATGGGGACACCTTGCACCTGGGACACCAGTGCACATCTCACAGACATAATGCACACATGTGCGCTGCCCGTGCTGTGTGATGTGCTGCGCTGAAACAAACAAGGTGCGGGTCCATTAAGACCTGTGCTGCTGGGCTTTGCAAGTTAAAGAAGGACTCCGGGTAAGTTTTTTTTAGTAACCCTTTTTTAGTGCCCAGCACTGCAAGGGTTAACTGCTCGTTCTGGACTAGGGCTGGAAATAACAAAGTTAAACTCACCCGGTCCTCTGAGCCGACTTGCTCTTAGACTAGTCCCTGGCGCATATCTTCCCCTCTGCTGCAGTGGTCTAAGGTGTAGTGTACAGTGTATAGGATGTGAGGATGCCGAGGGAACACATCCTTTACACAGTGTATAGGACGTGAGGACGCTGAGGGGGAGACAGGCAGGAGGGAGCTTTGTCACAGCTGGCCGGCTCCGAGGACCAGGAGAGTGTAACTTTGTTATTTTTCAGCCCTCTTTTACAAAACGCTAAAAGAGTGCAAATTTAGACCTCGTTCACGCCTCCGCAATGTGACTTTGCAGAAATGCGGCACCAGCACCGCCAATTTTTTTTCTTTATAGCAATAATATTGTTACAATGTGTTATCTGCGGAGCTGCCACACCGGAGTCTATGTGAGGAGGACTACAGCGCCACCTGCTGGGTACATATATATATATAGAGAGAGAAAACCTCGTATATGTTTGAACATGTTATGGTTTCAAAAGTTATTTTCAATGTTTTCACTATAATAATCCCGGGCGATCCCGCCATTAAGGTCCTTATTCATGTACTTCCTGTTACAGGGTGACAACACTCTGTCCTTGTTTAGGCACTTCCTGTTATAGGATGTTCAGGGGCTTAACTGGAAATCACTGGGCCCCATAGCAAAAGGGGGAATGCCTCACCCAGCACGGGCGTTACTGTATGTCCTTGCCAGAGACCCCGCACAGCCCACCATAGACCCCCACAGCGCCCACCTGGGACCTTGCACATACCAGGGATCCTGGTCAGCCCACCTGAGACCACACATAACCCAGCATAGACCCCAAAGCACCCACCTAAGATCCTGCACAGCCCAACTGAGAGTGATCCCGCAGAGCCCATCTAAGACCCCACAGAGCCCACCTGAGACCCCACACATACCAGAGACCCTGTATAGCCCACCTGGGACCCTGCAGAGCCTACCTGAGACCCTCTTACTTGTCAGCCGCCTGCTGCTGGGCCATGGTCTCTTCCACCTCACGGCCTTCCTCCACCTCAGCCCCCCGGCTTCCTGCTCCTCCACCGCTGCCGGGCCCTGGCCTCCTGCTCCTCCACCACCGCTGGGCCTGGCCTCCTTCATCGCTGCTGCCGCTGGGCCCGGCCACCTTCACTGCCGCCGCCTGGCCCCCAGCCTCCTCCTCCACAGCCGCCGCCACCACCGGGCCCCCCTCTGCCCTGGGCCCCAAAGTGACCACGTGGATCACTATGGTGGTTGTTACGCCACTGAGGGTGACGATGCCCTGTCCTTGTTCAGGCACTTTCTGTTATAGGGTGACAACGCTCTGTCCTTGTTCAGGCACTTTCTGTTATAGGGTGACAAAGCTCTTTCCTTGTTAAGGCAGGAAGCTGGCCACATGAAATGACTGTAAAGAGGCTGCAGGAGATCAGTAGAGGTATAACAGAGGATAAAAGAGGTAAAAACAAGGATAAACTGCCGGTTCACCCCATACTACCTCTACCCCCCCCCCACACACACATACACACACACTTACCTGAATGGCGGGGTTCTTCTCCCTCCAGGCTGTCACTGCAGTAAAATGGAAAAACCTGGGAAAATAAGGGGGGGGAGGGGGGGGGAAAGAGGGGGGGGGGGGGGTTAAACGATGGCCATTGTTTATAATACTCAGTGCTTTATAGAGTAAATTCCTTTCAGTTAAAGTGCACATATAGTTCTGCTGACAGTTTTCTATTACAGGCATTGATATGGTACCAACTACTCACTTCAGTCCCAGCCCACTAGGAGCTAACAATCTACAGCCCTCCTTAGGCCTTCATACACTAGGGTCAATATACAGGAGCCAATTGTCCTACCAGCATGTCTTTAGACCATCCAAACTCCATGCCGATAGCACCCTGGCCAGGATTTGAACTAAGGACCCCAGTGCAGCAAGGCAGAAGTCCTAACCACTGAGCCGCTGTGCTGCCAGAAGTGATAAATCTGATACATACCATACAGAGAGGGTCCTGGCTGGGATTTGAACCAAGGACCCCAGTGCTAAAAGGCAGAAGTCTTAGCCACTGAGCCATGGTGCTGCCTCAAAACATAAATCTTATGGATACCAGGATTTGAACTAGGGATCCAAAAGGGAGAAGTCCTGACCACTGAGCCATAAATTATATGGATACAATAATGGCCGGGTACTGAACTTAGGGCACAAGTAGTACAAGGGAGAAGTCCTAACCACTGATCCACTGTGCTGCCCCGACTCATAAATCTTATTAACATAATACAGATACATCCTGGCCAGGATTTGAACTAAGGGCCCCAGTACTACAGGGGAGACATCCTGACCACTGAGCCACCCCAAGTCATACATTTTATGGATACCATACAAATAGCATTCTGGCCTGGCTTTAAACTAAGGACCCCAATACTACAAGGTAGAAGTCCTAACCACTGAGACACCCCAAGTCATAAATTCTATTTATACGATAATAGCCTGGATTGAAACTAAGGACACAAGTGCTACAAGGGAGAAGTCCTAACTAATGATCCACAGTACTGCCCCGAGTCATAAATCTTATTGACACCATACAGATAGCATCCTGGCCAGGATTTGAACTAAGGACTCCAGTACCACAAGGCAAAAGTCCTAACCATTGAGCCACTCCAGGTCATAAATCTTATGGATACCATATGGGCCGGGATTTGAACTGAGGAGCCTCCAACTACAAGGTAGAAGTCTTAACCACTGACCCACAGTGCTTCCCCAAGTCATAAATCTTATGGATACCATACAGATAGCATTCTGGCCAGGATTTAAACTAAGGACCCCAGTACTACAAGGGAGAAGTCCTGACCACTGAGCCTTTCCAGGTCATAAATCTTATACCATATGCGCCAGGATTTAAACTAAGGACTCTAGTACTACAAGGCACAAGTCCTGACCACTGAGCCACAGTGCTGCCCCGAGTCATAAATCATATGCTCTCCCTATAAAATCCAATCACACTCCCTGCACACAGTGTTCTCAGCATTATAAACACAAAGTGTTATATTTTTGTCCGGCCCGCGCCTACCCGTTACCACAAGTGAAAAACTGTGAAGACGTTTCTGTCATCATCACCCTTGTTTCATGTTGACGCTCATCCTTAAAAGCCGACTGGAAGAAAAGGGAGCCCATTGCCCACATTTTCAGTCCTGGGACTGAGGCCTATAATTTGTTGCTCCTCTAGAGAATCCCCGAAGAGACGCTTTTCCTTCCCCAGCTTAATAACAGAGCAGCTCCGGGGATGAAAGGCGGCTCAACCGGTGACCGCGCACCTTGTAATTTAAGACATGTCCCCCCACCCAAATCCGACCGAGGGGAAACAGACTTTTATATGTTCATGAAAGCATTTCCTAGATTGCATCGCCTTTGAAGGCGAAAGGACGTTCTGTACAGAACCCACTTGGGAAAGTGGAATAGACCTTTTAGACGGCCATCTAGAACATTTAAAGTGGACCATACAGTACATGGCAAACGGAAGGTCCACTTTTTTTGGCCAGTCCCCCAACACAAATGGCCATTTGTATAAAAAAAATCATCCTCCACCCCTCAACCATCCACACTCGCCAAAAATATACTTACCTCGGCCTCAGAGTCCAATGCTTCCAGGAGGCATGTGTGATGGCAACCACTACCTTAGAAGTAAACTGCTCAACCGGTGAACATGCACCTTGTAATTTAAGACATGTCTCCACAGAACATTTAAAGTGGACCTTCCATGGCAAATATTGACAAACTTTTTTTAGCCAACCCCCCAACACAAATGGCCATTTGTATTAAAAAAAAATCAACCCCCCCCCCCAGGAACATGTGATGTCAACCTCTACCTTGGAGGTAAACGGCTCAACCGGTGAACATGCACCATGTGAATTTGGAGATGTCCCCCCACCCAAAGCCAACCAAGGGGAAACAGACTTTTATATGTTCATGAAAGCATTTCCTAGATTGCATCGACTTTGAAGGCCGCAGAACATTCTGTACAGAACCCACTTGGGGAAGTGGAATAGACCTTTTAGGTGGACAGCTAGAGCATTTAAAGTGGACCTTTCATGGCAAACGCAAGGTCCACTTTTTTTGGCCAACCCCCAACACAAATGGCCATTTGTATAAATAAAAAATCATCCTCCACCCCTCAACTATCCACACCCCCCAAAAAATATACTTACCTTGGCCTCAGAGTCCAATGCTTCCAGGAGGCATGTGTGATGGCAACCTCTACCTTAGAAGTAAACTGCTCAACCGGTGAACGTGCACCTTGTAATTTAAGACATGTCTACCCCCCCAGCCAATCGGCAGGGAGCTGGCCAAACAGCATGGAGCCGGCTTCCCGGGCAATAAAGAAGTTGGATGGCGTGCAATATTACCGCCCAGGTTCCTGATTGCCCGGGAAGCTGGCTCCATACTAGCGGAAGTATCGGTAAAGGTGCATTCCTAGTTGCAAGTCAGATGAGAATGTTCAGCATCTAGCACACTTCGGGGTCCATTGAAAGTCTGGGCATTGTAGTCCTGCACTGATATGGGCCGGCAGAAGATACCACAGAGCTCAACAGCAGGGCACCAGCATCCAAACCTTCCAGAAATGTGAAACCTGAATGTTCTTCAACAAAGCTTAGATCTTCAAAGAAGCCAATTTCGACAGTGTGGGCAACGGGACTGGTGAGTATTCATGATTCTTTTTGTGGCAAAATTTCATTTAAATTATGAAAAAATTTAACACAAAGAAAATTAACAAGTAAAATGTAAAATTTCTGAGGACAGACTTTTGCCAGTCAGGTTGAGCCTGAGACATCGATGATGAAGTCTACTCTTTTCTTACCCTCAACAATGAGAGAACAATGTGAGGAAACAGGATGTGACGTCACAACTATCCTCCGAAAAAGAGTTTTGATCAAATGTTATAAACAAAGACTGACGTAACGCTCCCATCTGGTGACAGAGTTCCTTAGACACAGAGCGCATGAGAACAGTTGTTGCACTTAAAGGAGAACTATGGGGTTAAGGCTTTTCCCCATAGTTCTCCTAAGGTTTACGGGAGGACACAAACTAGCGCCCTACCGTCACCCAAAGCTCACTATATAGTGAGCTACAGCTCACGGTATACTGAGAGGCCACAGCCGGGACGCATCACCACATCACTGTCGAGATCCGCCCAGCTGCTTGATTGACAGCTGGCTCTGCCTATCTAGAGGCAGAGCCAGCTGTACCCGCCCCCTCCCCCGTCCGTTCCGCCATTCAGTGCTGGAGGATCGGACAGGGGATGGGGGGGATCCCTGCAGGGAGCCGTGAGTGACAGTCACGGCTCTCTGCAGGGATAGATCGAGAAGTGAGCGAGCGACGATATGTGTTTGCTCACTTTCCGATCTATTGAGCCGACCTGTGACAGTTTCATTGTCACAGGTCGGCTAGAGCTATGAGGCTGAGTGATTTTCACTCGCCTCATAGTTCTCCTTTAAAATGGAACTGCAGTCCAGCTGCTCGAGTGATAATGTGGAACTATGCACAGCATGACCATGCACAAAATGGTAGACAAACCTGGTTGACCCTTGCTTTTATTCATTCACAGTCATCTTCATCCAGTCTTCGTCCAGGTTCCTGATGGTCCTCTTCAGCCATTAGCACTGTTCTGCACTGTTCATCCACTGCCATGTAGTGTTGAGTGATGAGCCGAACAGCCCCGTGCTCGGTTTGAGTTCGAACTTTAGAACATGGAAAAAGTTTGAATTTGAACTCAATGCAAGTTTATGGGGCTAGAACTTGGGAAACCAATTGTCCCCATTTTGAAGGCTTATATTCAAGTTATTGGCCATAAAAAGTGTATGGGGATCCGGGTGCTGCCCTGGGGGACATGTATGATGATCCGCGGACTGCCCTGGGGGACATGTATGGGTATCCGGAGAGGGACCCTATTTTAAAAAAAGCAAAAGAAAAAAAAAAGTGGGGTTCCCCCCAAAAGTCATACCAGACCCTTCAGGTCTGGTAGGAATTTTAAGGAGAAACCCCACCCAAAAAAATGGGGAAAAAGAGACGTGTTTCCCCCCTAAAATTCCCAACCAGACTTTTGATCTGAGCACAGGCCTGGCAGGGCAGGAAAGGGAGGGGGAGATGAGTCAGTGCCCCCCTCCCTGCCATACCAGGCCACATGCCCTCGGCACTGGGAGGGTGGTTTGTCAGGGTCGCCCCTGGAAAAGCTCCTGGTCCCCGTGACAATGGGGACAAGGGCCTCTCGCCCACAAGCCCTGGGGCGTTGGTTGTGGGGGTGCGGGCAGGGGACTTATTCACATCAGGGTACCCCTTTAATAAAGGGGCACCCAGATGCGTCCCCCCCTTGTGAATGAGTAAGGGGTACTTGTACTTCTACCCATTCACCAAAGGGTTAAATAAAAATTTGACAAAAGAGGCCAGACTTTTGAAAAATCCTTTAATTTAAAAAAACAAAACAAAGACAAGTTTTTGACAAGTCCTTTATTGTAAAAAAAAATAAAAAAAAAATGGATCCACCCACGTAATCCAGCCTCAATCACGACGTCTAGCGTTGTCCATGACGACGACTTGACGAAATTAAAAAATAAAACAAGAAAAATAAATAGAAATGTAACAAAAAAAAAATTACGCCCACCGACACGTCCGCTTGTGACGAACTCCTGCCGCCGAATGGCATTCTGACAGATGCCGGCAAAATTTTAAACTGGGCGGTGACAGGTAGCTCCACCCAACTGTTTACAGTTGTACGCCATCTGACAGGTGAGCCATGATTGAGCAAAGCCATCACGACTTTGCCCATTCATGGCTCCTACAGAGTACTGTGCCCTGATTGGGCAAAGTCTTGCACCTGACCGTTGCCTAATTTAGGCTTGGGACTCACGAGGCACAGTGCCTTGCAGGGCGCTCGGTGGACGAACAGCCCGCCGAACGCCCTGATAGTTTGTGTATTCGCCGAACACACGAACTGCCGATGTTCGAGTCGAACTCATGCTCGACTCGAACATCGAGCCCATCCCTACTTAGGACTTGTCCACCAAACAATGGACCTCTCTCTAGAACCTCAGAAGATGCAGTGGTGGTGGTGGTGGGGGGGGGGGTGTATTTACCAATGTTGGCGCTAGGTGGAGCTTCACCAATTTTTTTCCCAAAAAATTTTGTCCAAAACCATCACCACCGGTGGAACTTTTCAGAAGCTCCCTCATCTCTACTGACTGTTCCGCCTTTCTTTCAAAGCAGACAACCTCAACTATAAATATAACTCTTGGGATAGATCACCTTCATTGTTCTCCGCGGTGAAAGTCTTTATGCTCAGTAACCGATTCATAATATCTGTGAAAAAAAGAAAAAAGATGAAAACGTCATATTAGGAAGCAGGTCAGAATTTATTTTCCTGTTCTAAAATAACGTCGCGCCGGCCAAAAAAAGAATCCTTTTTTTCGAAACTCTGGTAAATCTAGTGCGTCCCTCAACTCTTCCATATAGGGACTTAATTCCCTTAATATTCGGGAAAGGGGGGGGTCCTCTCTTGACGGGCTCCTTCACAACCAAAAAACGTCTCCTGGAAGCGGGATTACTGATGTCAGCTTGCAGTTTGAGCTACAATAACAGGATATCCTGGAGTGTTTACTCTGGAAGGTTGGCCTGTGATGGGACACGCTCTTTCTCCTTACTTCCTCCGTATGTCTGTTTCCTACGATTAAAATACTCCAAGTTGGAAAAGCCGAGGGGGGTGGGGGGGAGATGATAATGTGAGTGATTAGTGAGGCACAAATGGGATTCGGCCTATCAGGAGGCAGAGGTGTACACTCGCTACATTTCGAAAACTTTCAACTGTTATGTGTAAACATCTCCAATGTCATCTGAATACATTGGACCGGCCGGTGTGTCTGAGGATCCTCCGCGCACTTTAATTTCGCATAAGAGAGTTCACAAGTTCAGTTCCAGCTCTGGCAGAAGGAAACACACAAATTCCTTTCATAGTTTAGGCCATCGGGACATTCCTGTATCGCTGGACGCTATAGATTATCAACGTATGAGTCATAGTACGAGCTT
>NW_017307008.1:657675-667998 GCF_000935625.1 Nanorana parkeri
CAATTCAAACCCTCTGTTTATAAATTCCCGCCATTCCAAAACCACCGTGTATCAATTCCCGACATTCCAAAACCACCGAGTATCAATTGCCACTGTTCCTAAACCACCGAGTATCAATTCCGGCTGTTCCTAAACCACTGAGTATCAATTCCGGCTGTTCCTAAACCACTGAGTATCAATTCCGGCTGTTCCTAAACCACTGAGTATCAATTCCGGCTGTTCCTAAACCACTGAGTATCAATTCCGGCTGTTCCTAAACCACTGAGTATCAATTCCGGCTGTTCCTAAACCACTGAGTATCAATTCCGGCTGTTCCTAAACCACTGAGTATCAATTCCGGCTGTTCCTAAACCACTGAGTATCAATTCCGGCTGTTCCTAAACCACTGAGTATCAATTCCGGCTGTTCCTAAACCACTGAGTATCAATTCCGGCTGTTCCTAAACCACTGAGTATCAATTCCGGCTGTTCCTAAACCACTGAGTATCAATTCCGGCTGTTCCTAAACCACTGAGTATCAATTCCGGCTGTTCCTAAACCACTGAGTATCAATTCCGGCTGTTCCTAAACCACTGAGTATCAATTCCGGCTGTTCCTAAACCACTGAGTATCAATTCCGGCTGTTCCTAAACCACTGAGTATCAATTCCGGCTGTTCCTAAACCACTGAGTATCAATTCCGGCTGTTCCTAAACCACTGAGTATCAATTCCGGCTGTTCCTAAACCACTGAGTATCAATTCCGGCTGTTCCTAAACCACTGAGTATCAATTCCGGCTGTTCCTAAACCACTGAGTATCAATTCCGGCTGTTCCTAAACCACTGAGTATCAATTCCGGCTGTTCCTAAACCACTGAGTATCAATTCCGGCTGTTCCTAAACCACTGAGTATCAATTCCGGCTGTTCCTAAACCACTGAGTATCAATTCCGGCTGTTCCTAAACCACTGAGTATCAATTCCGGCTGTTCCTAAACCACTGAGTATCAATTCCGGCTGTTCCTAAACCACTGAGTATCAATTCCGGCTGTTCCTAAACCACTGAGTATCAATTCCGGCTGTTCCTAAACCACTGAGTATCAATTCCGGCTGTTCCTAAACCACTGAGTATCAATTCCGGCTGTTCCTAAACCACTGAGTATCAATTCCGGCTGTTCCTAAACCACTGAGTATCAATTCCGGCTGTTCCTAAACCACTGAGTATCAATTCCGGCTGTTCCTAAACCACTGAGTATCAATTCCGGCTGTTCCTAAACCACTGAGTATCAATTCCGGCTGTTCCTAAACCACTGAGTATCAATTCCGGCTGTTCCTAAACCACTGAGTATCAATTCCGGCTGTTCCTAAACCACTGAGTATCAATTCCTGCCATTCCTAAACCACAGTGTATCAATTCCCGCCATTCCTAAACCACCGAGAATCAATTCTCGCCATTCCTAAACCACCGAGTATCAATTCATATGCAATTTATATACATTTTCAAACAAGTAAAAACAAGTTTGTTTTCACTTTTTGATCAATTGTTGTATCTCTGTGTTGCGGTTTCTTTTTTTGCCACTTCCTGTCTACATCAATGGCTGCAGGGTGGGTTTCCTGACAGTGACCATGGTGGACCGTGCCTGTCTATTGTGAGTCTTGTAGTCTCCATTGTAGTTTCGTAATGGAGGGTGACAACTCAGGAGGACAACTGGGAGATAGGGACAGAGCGCTGTCGCCGTAAAACAGGAAGTGCTTGGACAAGGAAGTCCGAGGGAGGGAGAGTGAGAGGGAGAGAGGGGGAAGAGGAAAGGGAGGGAGAGAGAGAGAGGGAGAGAGCAACAATATAACAGATTCCTCTGCCATGTGCCACAGGTCTCTTGGGTCTATCACTAGGCCCGAGCACTGTCACATGTTTGAAGGAGTGATGTGGTAGCTGACACAGCAAGGAGTATAAGGTGGTCAGGGGGCGCCCTTTCCGGAGACAGAGTCGCCATGCCCAGCACAAGCAAGGTGACAATATCTCTTTCAAGAGTCTCCGAAAATGTGACACAATGGCTTGGAAATAACAGACCTCAACTCTTTCAGGATCCATGGGTGTATCTTGTGTAAACTGGACCTTTGCCATCTACTGGTCGTTAGTAGGAACTGCAGCTCAGTTCTCTGCAGTGCACACATGTCCTTATTATGAAAGCTTAATCAGACTGCTGGACATTCAGCCTTTGCCTGACCAACAGGTTAGTCCAAAGAGTATCCCACTGCACTCCTTACTGGAAACCCCTTAAGGGTGGGTGCTGAAATGACTGCGGAGGGCGCCGTTGAGATCTTTCTTCTTCACTGATCAACAGGTTAGTCTCACTTCTCATTGCATGGATTCAGGTCTGTCTGACCTCTGTCTGTTCATGCCCTGGATTATTATTTGGATAGAATCTGCTCAGTTATCGGCCTGTTATCTTTCCTATTGCCCTTGCTGGGTCTACTCGACTGGAACCTGGACTCTGTTCAGGATGGGTTTATCTGACCGTGACCCTGCTGACTTTGCTGCTCTCTTCTGTCTGCTCTGACCAACCAATTGAGGACTCAGACCACTGTAGCATCTGTCCTGTGAATGAACTGTCTTCCCTAGTGAGTCCTCTGAACTCTGTGACACGCCGTCTGCTCCTGAATACTCAGAACTGCAGCTCACTGCAGAACACACCTTCCCTAATCATGAATGCTTAAGTAGACTGCTGGACATTCAGATTAGCCTGTCTGCTAGTGCTACGGTCTGCTAGTCCTAGGGTGACTTCTTTGTACTAAATTTGTCTTTGCATACCCTGACCATGGACCTGTTACCCCTGCTATTACACCACTCTAGTATCTATCCTACCTGGTACCCAGCTGCCAACTCTGGTCATACAGAGGATCCACTAAACACTGTAACCGGAAACAACAGCCAGCATTTATAGTAATTTGCTCTAGCCCACCCGCTCCTGTTCTGGGCTAATGGTCTACACCAATCAGTAGGTGGAAGTGGGTGGGTTAGAGCCAGCACCCCCAATGCCCCTTTGTTTCTAGGGTATGAGGCAGGGGCGTAACTAGAAATCACAGGGCCCCATAGAAACATTTTCTATGGGGCCCTGTTATTTCTAGTTAGGTCCCTTGCAGAGCCCACCTGAGATCCCAAACAGCTCACCTGAGAGCGACCCTGCAGAGCTCACCATTTGGAACTCAAGTGGGCTGGACACACCCCTGCACATCTCTTACCTGTCATCCCCGATCCGCCCGCCGGGCTCCTCCTGCACAGGGCCCCGCCTCCCCTTCCATCCCTGGGGCCCTGTCTCACCTTCCA
Source organism: Nanorana parkeri (assembly GCF_000935625.1). NCBI lineage: Eukaryota > Metazoa > Chordata > Amphibia > Anura > Dicroglossidae > Nanorana > Nanorana parkeri. Next base: position 660,978 of record NW_017307008.1, read on the forward strand.
TCGCCGGGACCCTCCTCCTCTGACATTCCCGGCCCTGCCTCCTTTTCCGTCGCCGGGCCCCGCCTTCTCCTCCGCTGCAGACGCCCGGGCCCAGCATCCTCCGCCGCAGCTGCTGGCTGTCACTGGCATAGCAGCAGCTGTGAGGAGGAACACACCGCTGCACAGATCACTGATAGGTTGTCGGTGATCTAACAGCGACACATTCCTCCCCACACCCGCCAGTGACACCCAGCGGCCTGACATGCCATAGCAACCCAGGCGGCCCGCACGGCATCAGTGGGGTGTCCTGGCCGGGCCCCCCTGTGCCCTGGGCCTCATAGCGGCCGCCTGGGTCGCTATGGCGATTGTTACGCCACTGGTCTGAGGCCTCTCTGCAACATAACAGCCCATGCAAGGTGCCAACCCCGCTGTATTCATTACTTATGTATTATCTGGCCACAGATTCACTTCAACGCTACTTAAGTCCGCCATGAATCCACCTTTCTAAAGAATAAAAGAGTTATTGAAATTCTTATCTAAAGGATAATAAAGAATTATTGACATTCTTCGGAGAATTACCTACTTTAGAACCCCTCTGACATTTTTGTAACATTTAATGTGCATACAGCCCTTCCTCACTCAGAACGGATTAGCTTCGTACGTGGAACACTTAATAGAATCTGGACATACACAACCCCCCACCGAGGTTTTTAATTTAAACAGCTTTGACCTCGGGCTAACTCCGCTTAATATTTGGAAACACTTCCTTCTTGCAGGTCCCAAAATTGCTGATGAGGGTGAAAAAAAATGGCATGCTTATTCACCACTCGGCTCCCATCGACTTTCAAAGAACCGGACGTCTCAAAGTAGAAGACAACCCAGATCTTTTTCTTCTTATTTTTTTGGGGGTGTGGCGTAGGTTTTAATTTCCTGTTTTTACAGTTTTTGTGACTCCTTCTGGGAGATTTCCACCTCACTTCCTGTTCTGAAGGCCGGGACAATTTATGAAGCGGGGGCAAATGAACAAAGACAGGAGTAGTTTTCGTTTACCCCAAATTTTGCCAAAATTGGGAGAGTCTTCCAACTGCATTGAAGTCAATGGGCAAGACAAAATGAAGGAGATTTTGGGGGATTTTTTAAGGACATAGGGTAACTATGTTTTAGGACATAGGGTAACCCTGACACAGACAGGGATACTTTTCATCTCCTCAAAAACTTTGCCAACATTGGGAGATTCTTCAAAATGCATTGATGCCAACGGGGAAGACAAAATGAAGGAGGTTTTGGGGGATTTTTTTAGGACATAGGGTAACCCTGACACCGACAAGAACACTTTTCATCTCCTTAAAAACTTTGCCAAAATTTGGGCGATTCTTCCAACTGCATTGAAGTCAATAGGGAAGACAAAATGAAGGAGGTTTTTGGGGATTTTTTGAGGACATAGGGTAACCCTGACACAGACAGGGATACTTTTCATCTCTTTAGAAACTTGGGAGATTCTTCAAAATGCATTGACGTCAATGGGTGTCAGACGTGCTTATGGGCTGGCAGCGTGGAGAGGAACCCACTGACAGGAAGTGGCCTGACAAATCCGAGAGCAAGGTACACAAAAGGGCTATCCAAGGGGGTAGTCAAGGTCCAATCCGGGTCGAGGCGGGCAGCAGAGGTTCAGAAGCGATAAACAGTCCAAGGGGTCAGCAAACAGGAAGTCTAGATGAGGGGTCAGGGAGGAACAACAAGATTCACATATAGAGAGGCTAGGCGATCACACCATAGGGTGGAATAACTCAGCAACAAGCCAGGGCTCTGACCAGGATTTTATAGGAAGGGGATGTAAGACCACCCCCTGGTTACCGGGGCAACCATGAGGCTTCCCTCCCCGGGAACCAATGGCAGGCGAGAGGAATGGAAGGTGCGTGCTGGGAACCTCCCCCAGCAAGGCCCACACCTGATAGTCCCAATGGGCGCAGGCACGCACGTGCAGCCTGTGTACCGCGCGCGCTCGTCCGCCGCGCATTTTGTGCATGCGCACCTGCAACCCCTGCGCCAGGAGTTCTACCAGGCTGGAGGAGGCCCCGTACCCTGCACCTTACCCGTTGGCCCTGAGGAGAGGTAACAACCCTGGTTTCCTGACAATGGGGAAGACAAAATGAAGGATGTTTTTGGTGTTTGGCTCATTCCCATGGACACAAATACAAGTGTATGGGCATACAGAGGAAAATACGCCTGTATATGCTGAGCCCGGGGGGCCCTAGCTGCTGTGTTTTTTGCATGAGGGTTTGCCCATATGCCTGTATTTGCGTCCATTGGAATGAGCCAAACGCCAAAAACCTCCTTCATTTTGTCTTCCCCATTGACTTCAATGCGTCTTGAAGAATCTCCCAATTTTGGCAAAGTTTTTGAGAAGATGAAAAATATCCCTGCCAGTGTCAGGGACACCCTATGTCCTAAAACATAGTTACCCCATGTCCTAAAAAATCCCCCAAAAACCTTGTTCATTTTGTCTTTCCTATTGAGTTCAGTGCAGTTGGAAGACTCTCCCAATTTTGGCTAAATTTTGGCTAATTGAAAACTACTCCTGTCTTTGTTCATTTGCCCCCTGTGTTATCTCAAATTGTCTATTTGCCCCTACTAGTTCTTATCATGGCCTGCAGAAAAACCTGCCTTTATGTTGTTGAAGTCTGAGAATGGAAGCGGTTGAGCAGTTTAGCAAAAGACACTGGCCAGGGCTGACACCACTCATTCCACAAACAATCTGTGTGTTGTCAGCCCACATTAGGACTTATCTTAGCACATTTTACAGGTATTTTTTGGGTATATTTGGGGTCTTTAAAAGGATAAAACATGGTGAAATGTGCAAAAATGTACTGCTTTTTTTTTTTTGCTGGGGCAAGTGAGTCAATAAAGTGTATCACATAAACTGAAACTTTCTGCAGCAATCGAAGGCTACCATAGTACACGTCTCTACGACTTTATTTGCAGCTGTTACATTAGACAACATGTAACCTGTTAGCTGTGTGTTGACTTCTCTCTGCTGCCTCTGCTCACTCCTTCCCCTCAGCTCTCCCTCCTTGCGGTCACATCATCTCCTCTTGAAACCCTGCAGTCTGCTTACCGGCAACAGGAAGTGAAAGTCAGTAGTGCGAACTTGTGCGGTAACTCATTTTGTGTGAACTGCTGACATCATCGTGCAACCTCCATCTAGCATGGGGCTTTTGTCTGGGAAGTAGGAAGTAGCACTGAGTAGGCTCCACCAATGGTCGGGATTAGTTGAATGAATACTGGAAGATCTGTTCATTACACTGTAACTAGCATGGAATATATTTCCTTTATACGCCACACTGGGACCAACCATGGGGTTGAAAGGAAGGGTGTTGCAAGAACTCCTGTGGTAGTATAGAGCACTAGTATATCTTGCACAGCCTGTGTTTAGTTTATATGGTGGGATGTGATGACAGGGTCTCTTTAAAACCCAACCTGAGCTCAGTTTTGGTCAAAGGAACCCCAACCTGTTAAAAAAAAACTCTCTACCTTCACTTCTACCTCTCCCTCTACCTTCACTTCTGCGTCTACCTTCACTTCTACCTTCACTTCTACCTCTCCCTCTACCTTCACTTCTACTTCTACTTTCACTTCTACCTTCACTTCTACCTCTACCTATATCTTCACTTCTACCTCTACCTTCACTTCTACCTCTACCTTCACTTCTACCTCTACCTCTACCTTCACTTCTACCTCTACCTCTACCTTCACTTCTACCTCTACCTCTACCTTCACTTCTACCTCTACCTCTACCTTCACTTCTACCTCTACCTCTACCTTCACTTCTACCTCTACCTCTACCTTCACTTCTACCTCTACCTCTACCTTCACTTCTACCTCTACCTCTACCTTCACTTCTACCTCTACCTCTACCTTCACTTCTACCTCTACCTCTACCTTCACTTCTACCTCTACCTCTACCTTCACTTCTACCTCTACCTCTACCTTCACTTCTACCTCTACCTCTACCTTCACTTCTACCTCTACCTCTACCTTCACTTCTACCTCTACCTCTACCTTCACTTCTACCTCTACCTCTACCTTCACTTCTACCTCTACCTCTACCTTCACTTCTACCTCTACCTCTACCTTCACTTCTACCTCTACCTCTACCTTCACTTCTACCTCTACCTCTACCTTCACTTCTACCTCTACCTCTACCTTCACTTCTACCTCTACCTCTACCTTCACTTCTACCTCTACCTCTACCTTCACTTCTACCTCTACCTCTACCTTCACTTCTACCTCTACCTCTACCTTCACTTCTACCTCTACCTCTACCTTCACTTCTACCTCTACCTCTACCTTCACTTCTACCTCTACCTCTACCTTCACTTCTACCTCTACCTCTACCTTCACTTCTACCTCTACCTCTACCTTCACTTCTACCTCTACCTCTACCTTCACTTCTACCTCTACCTCTACCTTCACTTCTACCTCTACCTCTACCTTCACTTCTACCTCTACCTCTACCTTCACTTCTACCTCTACCTCTACCTTCACTTCTACCTCTACCTCTACCTTCACTTCTACCTCTACCTCTACCTTCACTTCTACCTCTACCTCTACCTTCACTTCTACCTCTACCTCTACCTTCACTTCTACCTCTACCTCTACCTTCACTTCTACCTCTACCTCTACCTTCACTTCTACCTCTACCTCTACCTTCACTTCTACCTCTACCTCTACCTTCACTTCTACCTCTACCTCTACCTTCACTTCTACCTCTACCTCTACCTTCACTTCTACCTCTACCCTCACTTCTACCTCTACCTCTACCCTCCACTTCTACCTCTACCTTCCACTTCTACCTCTACCTTCACTTCTACCTCTACCTTCACTTCTACCTCTACCTTCACTTCTACCTCTACCTCCACTTCTACCTCTACCCTCACGTCTACCTCTACCTTCACTTCTACCTCTACCTGCACTTCTACCTCTACCTCCACTTCTACCTCTACCCTCACTTCTACCTCTACCTCCACTTCTACCTCTACCCTCACTTCTACCTCTACCCTCACTTCTACCTCTACCCTCACTTCTACCTCTACCCTCACTTCTACCTCTACCCTCACTTCTACCTCTACCCTCACTTCTACCTCTACCCTCACTTCTACCTCTACCCTCACTTCTACCTCTACCCTCACTTCTACCTCTACCCTCACTTCTACCTCTACCCTCACTTCTACCTCTACCCTCACTTCTACCTCTACCCTCACTTCTACCTCTACCCTCACTTCTACCTCTACCCTCACTTCTACCTCTACCCTCACTTCTACCTCTACCCTCACTTCTACCTCTACCCTCACTTCTACCTCTACCCTCACTTCTACCTCTACCCTCACTTCTACCTCTACCCTCACTTCTACCTCTACCCTCACTTCTACCTCTACCTTCACTTCTACCTCTACCCTCACTTCTACCTCTACCTTCACTTCTACCTCTACCCTCACTTCTACCTCTACCCTCACTTCTACCTCTACCCTCACTTCTACCTCTACCCTCACTTCTACCTCTACCCTCACTTCTACCTCTACCCTCACTTCTACCTCTACCCTCACTTCTACCTCTACCCTCACTTCTACCTCTACCTTCACTTCTACCTCTACCTTCACTTCTACCTCTACCTTCACTTCTACCTCTACCCTCACTTCTACCTCTACCCTCACTTCTACCTCTACCCTCACTTCTACCTCTACCCTCACTTCTACCTCTACCCTCACTTCTACCTCTACCTCCACTTCTACCTCTACCTTCACTTCTACCTCTACCTCTACCCTCACTTCTACCTCTACCTCCACTTCTACCTCTACCTCCACTTCTGTGTCTACTTCTATCTTCACTTCTACCTCTAGCTTCACTTCTACCTCTACCTTCACTTCTACCTCTACCATCACTTCTACCGCTACCATCACTTCTACCTCTACCTTCACTTCTACCCTCATTTCTACGTCTACCTTCATTTCTACGTCTACCTTCGCTAAAGTACCTCTTCTCCACCACAAGATGTCCTCAGATTTCCAGGTTGAATGACGCCTTGCATCACTCAGGAGATAATGTGAGTGCAGGGTGTCATTGAACCACCCACTGAGAGGACATCACCAAATCGCCCATTGTTCACTATGTAATGATGCAGTGGGACAGCATCGACCATCATCCACGTCCATGAGAAGATCAAAAGAAGAAGAGGTACCTGAATGAATGTCACGTGGCTGACTTGAAGACATCATAAAACCCAACTTCAGTCCAATTTTGGTCAGAGGTTCCCCAGCTTGTTAAAAAAAAAACACCACAAGATGTCCTCAGATTTCCAGGTTGAATGACGCCCAGCATCACTCAGAAGATACTGTGAGTGCAGTGGTGTCATGGAACCGCCCACTGAGAGGACATCACCACATCGCCCATTGTTTGCCATGTAATGATGTATGGTGATAACATTTATTACCACCTACTGCCAGGAGTAGATCGGAAGAAGAAGAGGGACCTGAACGTCACGTGTCTGGCCTGAAACATCATAAAACCCAACTTCAGTCTAATTTTGGTCAAAGGTGCCCCATCTTCTTAAAAAAAAATCTGAAATATTTACCTTAATTATGGTGCTGTCTCCTGCAGTACTCCTTCTCTGCCACAAGATGTCCTCTGATTTCCAGGTTGAATAATGCCCAGCATAATTTAGGAGATACCATGAGTGCAGGGTGTCATGGTACCGCCCACTAAGAGGACATCACAACAGTGCCCATTGTTCACTGTGTAATGATGCAGTGTGATGACATCGACTACTGTCCACAGCCAGAAATAGATCGGAGGAAGAAAAGGGACCCGTGTGTCATGTGACTTTAGACATCAGAAATCCCAACTCCAGTCCAATTTTGGTCCCTCAGCTTGTTCAAAAACAAACCCAGAGGTTTGATTGGAGTGCATCCAGGGGGTTGATTGGGGGACATCAAGGGGTTTGATTGGAGGGCATTCAGGGGTTTGATTGTGGGGCATTCAGGGGTTT
>NW_017307008.1:668054-668655 GCF_000935625.1 Nanorana parkeri
CCAGGGGGTTTATTGGGGGGCATCCATGGGGTTGATTAGGGGGAATCCAGAGGTTTGATTGGAGTGCATCCAGGGAGTGGATTGCAGGGCATCCAGGGGGTTCATTGGAAGGCGGGCGTCTTGACCAGGATTTGGGTTCCATTGCAGTGTTATTACATGCAGCTGCTCAAGAACAGCAGAGCCAGGTGACTGGCATTTCCAGAAGAAGCCATAGTGAGAGACAGTCATGACATTGATGACTGAGCTGTAATCGGAAGAACTCTCCTTTATTCTACCGCCACACCTGGCTTCATAGGCAGGATTCAGCAGTCAGACATTTTTTGGGATGAATCCCTAGTAACGCACAGCCAGTGTGAGCAGGCTCAGCGCGCAGTGTGGGAGACGGAGGTTATTCCAGGCCAGGGCAGTCCCTGAGCGGGATATGTGTGGTGGGAAACCATGACACGGGATCCAGCTTCTGTGTGAGCGCCGGAGGTCTCTGGGCCAGAATTCCCCACCGGGTGGAAACAAACATAAAACACGCTATTTGTTATGTTATATACACGTTTCTAAGTTGTCACATGACACACGGATACCGTGTCACTTTGGAAACACTGTTATT
>NW_017307008.1:668672-675250 GCF_000935625.1 Nanorana parkeri
GTAAAGCCTTTTGCATTCCTTTCCATTGTCATTACATACTTTATTTTACACCCAGCGATGTCATCACTGGCTCTCTATGCTTCTCTATGCATTGCTGGCAGATCATGGCTGGTGGGAGGGGCCTGTATATAGAAAACAGCACAGCACCCTGCCTCAGTACTCCTCTCAAGAGCCCTCAGCCCCCGATACAGGCAGTGGATACAAGGATGGAGGTCAGATAGAAGACTGAAGGGAAGGACGGAGGTCAGATAGAAGACTGAAGGGGAGGATGGAGGTCAGATAGAAGACTGAAGGGGAGGACGGAGGTCAGATAGAAGACTGAAGGGAAGGACGGGGGTAAGATAGAAGACTGAAGGGGAGGACGGAGGTCAGATAGAAGACTGAAGGGAAGGACGGGGGTAAGATAGAAGACTGAAGGGGAGGACGGAGGTCAGATAGAAGACTGAAGGGAAGGACGGGGGTAAGATAGAAGACTGAAGGGGAGGACGGAGGTCAGATAGAAGACTGAAGGGAAGGACGGGGGTAAGATAGAAGACTGAAGGGGAGGACGGAGGTCAGATAGAAGACTGAAGGGAAGGACGGGGGTAAGATAGAAGACTGAAGGGGAGGACGGAGGTCAGATAGAAGACTGAAGGGAAGGACGGGGGTAAGATAGAAGACTGAAGGGGAGGACGGAGGTCAGATAGAAGACTGAAGGGAAGGACGGGGGTAAGATAGAAGACTGAAGGGGAGGACGGAGGTCAGATAGAAGACTGAAGGGAAGGACGGGGGTAAGATAGAAGACTGAAGGGGAGGACGGAGGTCAGATAGAAGACTGAAGGGAAGGACGGGGGTAAGATAGAAGACTGAAGGGGAGGACGGAGGTCAGATAGAAGACTGAAGGGAAGGACGGGGGTAAGATAGAAGACTGAAGGGGAGGACGGAGGTCAGATAGAAGACTGAAGGGAAGGACGGGGGTAAGATAGAAGACTGAAGGGGAGGACGGAGGTCAGATAGAAGACTGAAGGGAAGGACGGGGGTAAGATAGAAGACTGAAGGGGAGGACGGAGGTCAGATAGAAGACTGAAGGGAAGGACGGGGGTAAGATAGAAGACTGAAGGGGAGGACGGAGGTCAGATAGAAGACTGAAGGGAAGGACGGGGGTAAGATAGAAGACTGAAGGGGAGGACGGAGGTCAGATAGAAGACTGAAGGGAAGGACGGGGGTAAGATAGAAGACTGAAGGGGAGGACGGAGGTCAGATAGAAGACTGAAGGGAAGGACGGGGGTAAGATAGAAGACTGAAGGGGAGGACGGAGGTCAGATATACGACTGAAGGGGAGGACGGAGGTCAGGTAGAAGTTTGAAGGGGGGTGCGGCTCCCACTGGATGACACCATCAGAGTGGATCATTTTGGTGTCACCCCCTCTGAAACATTGGGCATTGGGTCATGGACCGAGAGCCTGACAGCTGCATGAAAGAGGAGGGGACCCGGCAGCATACTTTATCCCGCTGGAAGAACATCCCCTTTTCTCATTGCCGGCGTCCCTCCCCAAGATGACCGCCAGCAATGAAGTAAACGCGATGTCATTACATGCATGCGTAATGAAGTCACGTGTATACGTAACAACAAGCAGCGCACCGGGTGACACACGGCCTAGTGATGCCGCTGCCACATATTGCAGTTGAAATTCCAATTCATCCCAATGGTGTTCAGTAGGGTTGAGGTCAGGGCTCTGTGGAGGACACTCAAGTTCCTCCACACTAAGCTGGTAACACCATGTCTTTATGGAGATGGCTTTGTACACAGGGGACAGTCATGGTGGAACAGAAAAGGGTCTTCACTAAACTGTGACCACAAGGCTGGAAGAGCCCAATTGTCTCCAATGTCTTGGAGAGATCCTCCATCATACAAAGACATTGTAGACAGTTGGGCTCTTCCATCCTTGTGGTCACAGTTTGGTGAAGACCCTTTTCTGTTCCACCATGACTGCCCCCTGTGTACAAACATTAGCGTAAGAACCGCCATAGTGGCTCACACAGTTGCTATGGGGCCCGGGGTAGAGGGGGGCTTGGTTAGGAGGTCGGGGATCAGCACCCGAGGAGATTGAGGCTGAGGCCTGGTGGCAGCTGTGGAGAAGGAGGCTCGGAGCCCGGCGGCAGTGGTGGAGGAGGCCGGGGCCCAGCAGCCGTGGAGGAGCAAGGAGCCGGGCGGTGGAGGTGGAGGAGTAAGAGGCCATGAGGCTGAGGAGGCCGGGGGCCCAGCAGCGGTCTGCTGACAGGTAAGAGGAGTGCAGTGTGCAGGGAAAGGAACCCCGACCAACCCACCTGAGACCCTGCAGAGCCAACCATAGAGGGTCTCTGGTGGGCTCTGTGGGGTTTCACATGGGGGTCTTAGCGTGGGTACTCTCAGTTGGGCTGTGCAGGATCTTAGGTGGGCTCTGTGGAGTCTCTGGTGGGCTGTGCAGGGTCTCTGGTATGTGCGGGGTCTCAGGTGGGCTCTGCAGAGTCTCTGGTGGGCTGTGCAGGGTCCCTGGTATGTGCGGGGTCTCAGGTGGGCTCTGCAGAGTCCCTGGTGGGCTATGCAGGGATGCTGGTATGTGCGGAGTCTCAGGTGGGCTCTGCAGAGTCCCTGGTGGGCTGTGCAGGGTCTCTGGTATGTGCGGGGTCTCAGGTGGGCTATGTGGAGTCTCTGGTGGGCTGTGCAGGGTGTCTGGTATGTGGGGGGTCTCTGGTGGGCTGTGCATGGTCTCTGGTATGTGCGGGGTCTCAGGTGGACTCTGCGGAGTCTCTGGTGGGCTGTGCAGGGTCTCTGGTATATGCGGGGTCTCAGGTGGGCTCTGCGGAGTCTCTGGTAGGCTGTGCAGGGTCTCAGGTGGGCGCTGCGGAGTCTCTGGTGGGCTGTGCAGGGTCTCTGGTATGTGCGGGGTCTCAGGGGGGCTCTGCAGGGTCTCTGGTGGGCTGTGCAGGGTCTCTGGTGGTCTTGGAATGGGATGTCCATCAAGCTTATATAGGTGTGATGTGAGGGTCAGGTGACCACAGGCTTTTGGCCATACAATGTATTGAAGTAACGGGACCCAAAATTCCGCTTCATCCCCTCACACCAGGTTAACCCTTTCCATTCCCTATATACCTTGTCATTACTGGAAGTCTCCCTGGCCGCCCTGTGTGTGGGGATCAGTGCCAGGAGCTCCCGTCTCCCGCACTACGCAAGCTGCGCTCTGATGTCGGCGCCAGAAGCGAGTGATGTGCGTTGTTGGGACTTGTTCTATTAGAGGAGGAAGCTTGTCCTCGGCTGATGTGCGTTGTTCGTAGGGTGAATTGCACAATGGAGGAACATCTCATTGTATCTTCTCCAGAAACCCTCCAGGATGTCGCTCCGCGTGGTGCCCAGAAATGTGTGTCGTATGGTTGGTGCCGTCCTTCTAGAGAGAAAAGCAAATGCAGGCAATGTCAGGAAAGGAAGGGGGAGGGAGGGGGCTGTGTATAAAAATACATCTGATGGGACTTCCAGCTCAGTGATGCTTTTTCAGCCATTTTTGTTTATTGTCACCTGGTGATCCTGCCAGTAACACACTTCCTGTCCCAGGGTGACAACACTCACTTCATGCACTGTATCTATGGAGGAGAAGCGTTGTCACCGTAGGCTGGACAAACATGCACGCATTTCTTTCACTCCTTTATCTGTGGTCACCTGTGTGGGGGGAATAAGAAGATCAATGAAGACAACATGGAAGGGACATGACGGTACTCTGGTCCCCTGTCTCACCCTTGTCCCCAGCATCCCCAAATGAAGTGCCCCCTGCCCCATCCTTGTCCCTAGCATGCCTTGAAGAGATACCCCATGTCCTATCCTTATCCCCAGCATCCCTTGTTGTGTTCCCTGCCCCACCCTTGATGTGTCCCCTGTCCCATCCTTGTCCCCAGCATCCCTTGATGTGTCCCCTGCCCCATCCTTGTCTCCAGCATCCCTTGATAAAGTGTCGCCTGCCCCATCTTTGTCCCCAGCATCCCTTGATGTGTCCCCTGCCCCATCCTTGTCTCCAGCATCCCTTGATAAAGTGTCGCCTGCCCCATCTTTGTCCCCAGCATCCCTTGATGTGTCCCCTGCCCCATCCTTGTCCCCATCATCCCTTGATGTGTCCCCTCTCCAAACCTTGTCCCCTGATGAGGTGTCCCCTGTGTCCTATCCTTGTCCCCAGCATCCCTGCCCTATCCTTGTCCCCAGCATCATTGCCCCATCCTTGTCCCCAGCATCCCTTGATGTGTCCCATGCCCCATCCTTGTCCCCATCTTCCCTTGATGTGTCCCCTGCCCCATCCTTGTCCCCAGCATCCCCTGATGTGTCCCCTGCCCCAATCTTGCACACTCAGCTCGCTGCGCACCCCGCCCACCCTTCCTGGCTGTGGGCGGGACTGAAGGGGGGGAGTGGGCGGAGCCGGGAGCCCATTCTGTGCCATGTCTTCATTTCCCTGGGTGTGGTCACCGCTTAGAGCTTAGTGTTCCGTTATCGGAGGAATCCCATTGCGGAGAGATCGCTGATCCCGGCACATCCCGCCTTCATCTGTATGGAGAGGAGCCCATAGACCCCCAGGACACACACACCGACCCGAATCGCCCGACAACATGCCCAAAACTGTAAGTTTCCGCTTCTCCCTCCAAAAAACTTTTTCCTGCTTGTCCCCCCATAGATCTACGCAGCCCCGTCCTATGGGAGGGGAGGGGAGGGGGGCCACATGAGGCTCGGAGACCAGCACACACAGAGGGGTCCTTATTTCCCAAAAAGTTAAGGTTTGAAAATGACAGTCACGTGCCTTTTTAAAATAACGATCCTTATCCCTGCGTTTACCATTCGATAAAATAAAGTGACTAAAAGTGACCCGGTCACATTGGGGTCAGAGAAGCCTTCCTGGTGTTAGAATGTCGCCCACAGAAGCTGTAGAGGTAAAAAAAAAAGTGGGGGGCCGGTAGCGTCAATTTAAATCTTTGTGCCCTGAGCCTATGTGATGAATCACGGATATGATACTGGGTTCTGTGCGGCATGCTTCCGGTTGTGGCCACCGTTCCCTCCCTCCTGGGGCGCCCTGAGCTCCCAGTTCAAGTCCTGAGTCATTGCCGGCATCATGGGGGTGCAGAATAGGCCCTCGGGATGGGTGTTTTGTATAGCGGTGGGTGCCGGGGGGGGGGGGCTTAAAAAGTTCTGAAATTCAGCTCGGCAAGTGCTTAGACGGTTTTTCATCCATGGCAGCCTTTAAGAAAAGGTTCACTTCAAAATAGATGGAAGCCACGGTTCCATGATGAGCATGTGGATCTCATGCAGCCTCCTTCCTGCTATGGCGGCGTGGCATGTCTCAAGGACGGGTTTACTGAGTGTGACAACGGTCTACCATGCCTGTGTGATGTGCGCTGAAATGGCCACTTGTAGTCTGTTATTGGACAGGGTGACAACGCCTGAGCACATTTGGGAGGGGAGGACCGAGTGTTGTCACCCTATAACAAGGACCTGGTGGGATCTTCACTGCACGACCTTCGTCACTCCATTCATTCCTATGGCAGGGGCTACTATCTATTGTATAGGTCTGTGCAGGGGTGGACTCATCATTTGTGCATACTGTGGCCCCCCTGGGTTCTAGGGGCCCATTTATACCAGATGTGGGTCAGATGTGGGGGGGGGGGTCTGGGATGTGTAGACGCTGCTCTGTTCTAGGGTGCTAACTTTGTGAATTGAGCCTCTAGTCCATCCTTACCCCTCCCCGAAAGTCCTGGAGAGTGTCCGCTGGCTACTTAAAGTGACTCTGTCATGAGTATGGGGGCCGCCATTGCTCGGCTCGAGGTCACAGCATTGAAGCTGCAGCATCAGCATGATAGCCAGGGATCCAACGGGGGGCAAAGCATTGAAGCTGCAGCATCAGCATGACAGGGAGCTAACAGAGATCACAGCTTTGAAGCATCAGCATGACAGCCAGGGATCCAACACGGGTCATAGCGTTGAAGCTGCAGCACCTGCATGACAGCCAGGGATCCAACACGGGTCATAGCGTTGAAGCTGCAGCACCTGCATGACAGATATGGATCTAACACGGGTCATAGCGTTGAAGCTGCAGCACCTGCATGACAGATATGGATCTAACACGGGTCATAGCGTTGAAGCTGCAGCACCTGCATGACAGCCAGGGATCTAACACGGGTCCTGGCATTGAAGCTGCAGCATCAGCATGACAGCCAGGGATCTCACACGCGTCATAGCATTGAAGCTGCAGCACCTGCATGACGGATATGGATCTAACATGCGTCATAGCATTGAAGCTGCAGCACCAGCATGACAGCCAGGGATCTAACACGGGTCATAGCATTGAAGCTGCAGCATCGGCATGACAGCCAGGGACTGAACATTTCTCGGAGCACAGCTCAGCAATGGCGGCCCCCATCTTCCTCCTCTGATGACGGAGTCACTTGAAATGTAAGATGTCTCTGTGCAGGAAATGGTGTCTGTTCTGTTACAATGTTCCCATTATCAGCGCCGTGCTGACAAGTCTGACGTCTCCGCGTCGGGTTGAGATCATTTCGCTGGGTGACATTTTTTTTGGAGTTCTTCCCCTA
>NW_017307008.1:676282-677263 GCF_000935625.1 Nanorana parkeri
GGGGGGGGGGTCTGGGATGTGTAGACGCTGCTCTGTTCTAGGGTGCTAACTTTGTGAATTGAGCCTCTAGTCCATCCTTACCCCTCCCCGAAAGTCCTGGAGAGTGTCCGCTGGCTACTTAAAGTGACTCTGTCATGAGTATGGGGGCCGCCATTGCTCGGCTCGAGGTCACAGCATTGAAGCTGCAGCATCAGCATGATAGCCAGGGATCCAACGGGGGGCAAAGCATTGAAGCTGCAGCATCAGCATGACAGGGAGCTAACAGAGATCACAGCTTTGAAGCATCAGCATGACAGCCAGGGATCCAACACGGGTCATAGCGTTGAAGCTGCAGCACCTGCATGACAGCCAGGGATCCAACACGGGTCATAGCGTTGAAGCTGCAGCACCTGCATGACAGATATGGATCTAACACGGGTCATAGCGTTGAAGCTGCAGCACCTGCATGACAGATATGGATCTAACACGGGTCATAGCGTTGAAGCTGCAGCACCTGCATGACAGCCAGGGATCTAACACGGGTCCTGGCATTGAAGCTGCAGCATCAGCATGACAGCCAGGGATCTCACACGCGTCATAGCATTGAAGCTGCAGCACCTGCATGACGGATATGGATCTAACATGCGTCATAGCATTGAAGCTGCAGCACCAGCATGACAGCCAGGGATCTAACACGGGTCATAGCATTGAAGCTGCAGCATCGGCATGACAGCCAGGGACTGAACATTTCTCGGAGCACAGCTCAGCAATGGCGGCCCCCATCTTCCTCCTCTGATGACGGAGTCACTTGAAATGTAAGATGTCTCTGTGCAGGAAATGGTGTCTGTTCTGTTACAATGTTCCCATTATCAGCGCCGTGCTGACAAGTCTGACGTCTCCGCGTCGGGTTGAGATCATTTCGCTGGGTGACATTTTTTTTGGAGTTCTTCCCCTATTGGCCGGTGAGTCATTTTGGGGCGTTGCTGGGTGTGGTGCGGGGGG
>NW_017307008.1:678523-678927 GCF_000935625.1 Nanorana parkeri
CCGTCTGATCTCCTTTCATTCGCTTGGTTCATAAATAAATTCCTTTTCATCACCTCGTATCTTTTTTGTTGCTTCTCGTCTCCCCGAAGCGAAAGTAACATTCGGGGTTCGTAAAGATCTCGCGCATCTCGACTCTTCTGTTTAAACCCCCCCAACGCGCCGCCATCGTCGTGTTGAGCTGCGTGAGCGTCCGGCCGAACAGAAGTTACATTGTTTCCTTTTGGGTCCCGTGTGATCTCCTTTCGTTCTTTGTATATCAATAAATTCCTTTTTATCACCTTGTATCTTTTTTTGTTACTTTCACTTCGGGGGAGACGAGAAGCATCGTTGGGGTTCGTGAAGATCTCGCACAGCTAGACTCTTTTGTTTAACCCCCAACATGCCACCAGTGCCCCCCCCCCCCC
>NW_017307008.1:679538-681476 GCF_000935625.1 Nanorana parkeri
GTTCCGGCCGCGTAGGAGTTACATTGTTTGGTTTTGGATCCCGTGTGATCTCCGTTCATTCTCTTTGTTTATCATAAACTTTCCTTGTTTATAAATTTCCTTTATCTTTTTGTTGCTTCCCGTCTCCCCGAAGTATCATTGGGGTTCATGAAGATCTCGCACAGCTCGAGTCTTCTGTTCAACCCCCAACGTGCCGCCAGCGCCCCCGAGTGCGAGCGTTAGGCCGCGTATGAGTTGCAATGTTCCGTTTTGGATCCCATGTGATCTCCTTTCATTCACTTTATTTTTCATTCACTTTATTTATCACCTTGTATCTTTTTTGTTGTTGCTTCTCGTCTCCCCGAAGTGAGTAACATTTGGGGTTCATGAAGATCTCATGCAGCTCGACTCTTCTGTTCAACCCCTAACGCGCCGCCAGTGCCCCCAAGTGCGAGCGTCCACCTGCGTATGAGTTACAATGATTTGTTTTGTATCCCGTGTGATCTCCTTTCGTCCTTTTTGTTTTTATAAATAAATTCCTTTTTTTTCTCTATCACCTTTTGTATCTTTTGTTGTTGCTTTCACTTGGGGGAGACGAAAAGCATCGTTGGGGTTCATGAAGATCTCACGCAGCTAGACTATTCGGTTCAACCCCAACGCGCCGCCAGCGCCCCCGAGAAACAATGTTTGGTTTTGGATCCCGTGTGACCTCCTTTCGTTTGCTTTTGTTTATCATTTAACTTTCCTTGTTTTATAAATACTTTTCTTTTCATCACCTTGTATCTTTTTTTTTTTTTTGTCTCGTCTCCCCGAAGTGAAAGTAACATTTGGGGTTCATGAAGATCTCATGCAGCTCAACTCTTCTGTTCAACCCCCCCAACGCGCCACCAGCGCCCCCAAGTGCGAGCGTCCACCTGCGTATGAGTTACAATGTTTTGTTTTGGATCCCGTGTGATCTCCTTTCGTCCTTTTTGTTTTATAAATAAATTCCTTTTTTTTTCTATCTTTTGTTGTTACTTTCATTTGGGGGGACGAAAAGCATCGTTGGGGGTCGTGAAGATCTCGTGCAGCTCGACTCTTCTGTTCAACCACCAACGCGCCGCCAGCGCCCCCGAGAAACAATGTTTGGTTTTGGATCCCGTGTGACCTTGTTTCGTTCGCTTTGTTTATCATTAACTTTCCTTGTTTATAAATACATTTCTTTTCATCACCTTGTATCTTTTTTTTTGTCTCGTCTCCCCGAAGTGAAAGTAACATTTGGGGTTCATGAAGATCTCATGCAGCTCGACTCTTCTGTTCAACTCCCAACGCGCCGCCAGCGCCCCCAAGTGCGAGCGTCCAGCTGTGTATGAGTTACAATGTTTTGTTTTGGATCCCGTGTGATCTCCTTTCGTTCGCTTTGTTTATCATAAACTGTTTCCTTGTTTATACATAAATTCCTTTTTATCACCTTGTATCTTTTTTTTGTTGCTTCTCGTCTCCCTGAAGTATCATTCGGGGTTCATGACGTTCTCCGCCTCTTCCCTTCCTAAAATAACAATCGCATCCCGAGTTTGGGGTTCTTTGGATAGTAGTTTTGAGGTGATGGAAACAAACGTTTGTAATAAGATTTTAGATACACGGGAGATCGGGATGGAAACACTATCCGGGTCACGTTCACACTGGAGCGGTCCCAAGCTGCTTCTTATTTCGGGAGCTTTTTGTTGTTGTTTTTGTTTCGGCCAATGGAAAGTTCGTTGCTGGGAGGAGGAGATGTTGGGTGCAAAATTGGGCCAAAAATGGGCGTTGTGTTCATTTTTGGGTGTTTTATTTTTAAGAGGAGCTCCAGCTATTAAAAACAGTGGAGATCTGCTTTAACAAAATCAACCCTTGCAGTGGGGCCCCCCATCCCTAATTTTGGTCCAGGGACCGTATTCAAGAGTATAATCAACTGATCGTCAGTCCTGCACCAGTTAGCGT
>NW_017307008.1:682224-684013 GCF_000935625.1 Nanorana parkeri
CACCACCCCCCCACCCGCCTCCACTCCAGCAGTGGTATGTCCCTTGGCATACTCATGTCTGACGCAGGTGCATGGACTATATTCGATGTGATGACATCACCGGGCCCCTCAGAGCCCCGGGGAGCAGACGTTGTAGAGACAAGGCGGGATCGAGGATCAGGTAAGTATATCTTCTTATCTTCTTTAATCCAGACCCTAGACCCAGGGGTGGGGTCCCTCCGTCTGTGCTGAAACTACAAATCCCATGATACATCTGTCTCTGGGACTCATGAGAATGTTTCAGTGCCTCGTAGGATTTGTAGTTTCATCACAGCTGGAGGGCCGGAGGCTCCTCACCCCTGCCCTAGACCAAAACCAGCAGTGACCCCTTGCAGTGCATGGGGTAGCCCCACTGTACCTCAGCGACGGTTGCATGGCATTTCTCAGGACGGGTTTGCTGATGGTGACAACAGTCAACATTCCTGCTCAGTGACGCAATGTAATCTACTTCTGCAGCCCGTGTGACAGCACAGGAGCACAGTTAGGAGACTTGGACAGATCGTTGTCACCGAATAACAGGAAGCGCCTGAACATGGAATTGTTGATTTTAAAACCCCTTCTGAAGTTACATTGGGGTGTTAAAACTTTGTAATCGGGTTTAGATTGACTGACTTGGGTTCTTCAGAAGGGCCCCCGTTCTGTCATGGGGACATTCTTTTTGAGTCGTTGGGGCCCCCGTCCCCTGGAGAAAGCTTCCTTTTTATATCCTCAGTAATATTCGTGAAAGTTTTTTTTTTTTGAAGGGACCCGTTCTGTTGCACATTCTTCTTTCCCTGCATGTAAATGAAGTGGAAAACCCCAAACGCGTGTCACCGAGAATTCCGTGATCCGTGAAGAGCGTGCACAGAAATCCTGTTGTCTTCAGCGGTGTATGTGCACCCTGCGAGGGAGGCCGACATCGGGCTGAGGGGGTAATCGGAGTCAGTGAGGGTGGACGGTGATAGAGTCCAAAGTAGTCTATTACTGAAAGATCAACAGGAGGAAATAGCCAACGCGTTTCGGGGGCCAACACTCTCCAGTTTGTAGAAGGTTAAAGGCTCGCAATCGCCCAAAACATTATTCTGGTAACCGGAGGAGGTAAGGCCCAACTCCTGACTTTTTTTGGGGGGGGAGAAGGTCCCTCTGCTTTTAATAATAACCACCACTTGTCCCCTGAATTGCTTCCCTTTTTTTTTTTTTTTTTAAGTTTTGGTTATTGTGGGTTATACCTCAAACTTTATTGTCTTGATCGAGGAGATTTCACCTCACTTCCTGTCAGGGTGACCAAACAGGAAGTGAGAAGGTTGCCACATTGGAGAGTGATAAACACCTGATATTGGTTCCCAACATTCCGTAATACATACTGCCCTCTGTCACCTGTCATACCCTCTGATCTCCTAGGCCTAAATGATTTTTAGGTAATGTCACTCCTGTGCTGATCAGTTCTTCTTGGAGGAGAGGAAGCCGTACCCGAGGACCTGCAGTGCAACAATCTTCCCTCCTTCTGCTTCCTCCATCTCACCTGCAGCTTCTTCATCATTACCCCCATCATCCGATCACCAGTTATGGGGGGAAACTCTGACACCGGAACATGATTAATAATGACAGAGAAGGCCTCTAGGGGGGCAAATGATTGCAAGACTAAGATAGGACACACAGAGAGAGAGAGAGAGGTCCTCACCAAACTGTGACCACAAGGCTGCATGAGCCCAATTGTCTACAATGTCTTTGTATGATGGAGTATTAACTCCTCTCTCTCTCTGCACCCCCC
>NW_017307008.1:684587-691531 GCF_000935625.1 Nanorana parkeri
CCCCCCATGCTTGTCCTGCCTTGTCTCGGCTGTACTCTGGTGTTGGGAGGTTTCATGTGTTTCTTGCCCCATTGCACATGATGACACTTCCTTCCTGTCCCTGCTTCTGTTGGGTGGGACCGCTCTCTTTATTTTTCTTCTAGAGCAGGAAGTCGCCGTTCATCCCGAGCTGCTTCATTCTCCTTATCATGAGGAACAAATACTTCACATAACATAACCCCCATCAGACCCCGGAGGTGGGATCCTGAGAATCGCATTCGTGTGAAAATAAGATTTGTTAGTCGGTCGGAGATGTAACATTTTACTGTCACCGAAAAAGTCATTTTCGTAACTCTTCAACTTCTAAAATGATCCCTGGTGATCCTGCCATATGGAGGTTCTTGTTCAGGCACTTCCTGTTATAGGGTGACAATGCTCTGCCCTTGTTCAGGCACTTCCTGTTATAGGGTGACAATGCTCTGCCCTTGTTCAGGCACTTCTGTTATAGGGCGACAGTGTTCTGTCCTTGTTACATAGTATTTGGGGTTGAATAAAGACATAAAAGTCCAAGTCCAACCCATAGGTCCGCGCATCATCTCATTCTTACGAGTACCTATTGTTCAGGCACTTCCTGTTATAGGGTGACAATGCTCTGCCCTTGTTCAGGCACTTCTGTTATAGGGCGACAGTGTTCTGTCCTTGTTACATAGTATTTGGGGTTGAATAAAGACATAAAAGTCCAAGTCCAACCCATAGGTCCGCGCATCATCTCATTCTTACGAGTACCTGTACCCCTGTATATTACGGTCCCTCAGGAAATCATCCAAGAGTTTCTTGAACAATTCCACACTCCTGGCTGAAATCACTGCCAATGGCAGGGAGTTCCAGACCCTAACCGCTCTTACCGTGAAGAACCCCCTTCACCCCTTGTGCTGGAATTTGTACTCCACCAATTTTAGTTGGTGGCCTTTTAGTTTTTGTAACTGAGTTAATCTTAAAGAGTTTGTTGCCAATGTTGCTGTCACCATTGAACATCTTGTACATGAAAATCATATCCCCCCTTATTCTCCTTCCAACGTGAACATGTTTAAGGTCAGAAGCCTCATCTCGTAGCTCTGGTCCTCCATTCCCCTAATTAGTTTAGTTGCCCTCCGCTGGACCCTCTCCAGATGAAGGACATATTTTCTTAATACTGGTGACCAAAACTGCACCGCGTACTCCAGATGAGGCCGAACCAATGCTCTATAAAGTGGCCCAATTATAGACTTGTCTCTGTAGTACATCCCCTTCTTAAAGGAGAACGATGGGGTCAGGGGTTTGCCCCATAGTTCTCCTAAGGGTAACGGGAGGACACTAGTTTGTGTCCTCCCGTTACCCTAAGCTCAGTATACCGCGAGCTACAGCTCGCGGTATACTGAGCTTAGGGTAACGGGAGGACACTAGTTTGTGTCCTCCCGTTACCCTAAGCTCAGTATACCGCGAGCTACAGCTCGCGGTATACTGAGCTTAGGGTAACGGGAGGACACTAGTTTGTGTCCTCCCGTTACCCTAAGCTCAGTATACCGCGAGCTACAGCTCGCGGTATACTGAGCTTAGGGTAACGGGAGGACACTAGTTTGTGTCCTCCCGTTACCCTAAGCTCAGTATACCGCGAGCTACAGCTCGCGGTATACTGAGCTTAGGGTAACGGGAGGACACTAGTTTGTGTCCTCCCGTTACCCTAAGGAGAACTATGGGGCAAACCCCTGACCCCATAGTTCTCCTTTAATACAGGACAAGATCCTACTTGCTTGGTTTACAGCAGCCTGGCACTGCAAACTATTCTTTAGTTTGTGGTCTACAATGACCCCCAAATCCTTCTCCATTTCTGACTTCCCTAGCGGCTTACCCATGATGGTATAACCCATTTGCTTTTTTTTATTTCCAAGTGCATTACTTTGCATTTATCGACATTAAAACTCTACCAAATAGTCCTTAATTATGCCCTCTAGCAGTTTACCAACCGCGGATGTTAGACTGACCGGCCTATAGTTCCCAGGTTGGCATTTTGCCCCCTTTTTGAATATTGGAACTACCGTGGCCCTCCGCCAATCACTTGGGACTCTACCAGTCATTATTGAGTCTTTGAAAATGAGGAATAATGGTCTTGTGATAACCTCACTTAGTTCCTTAAGTACCTTGGGGTGAAGGTTATCTGGACCCACTGCTTTATTTGCATTTAGCATTTTAAGTCCTTGTCGTATCCTGGTTTCCGTCAACCACTGGGGTATATTTTGTGTTGAACTATGTGTTTTATCACGTACGTCAAACCCGTTTCCCTCCTGAGTGTATACTGAGGAGAAAAAAAGCATTCAGCGCCTCGGCCCTCTCCTTGTCATTTGTGACTAACTTTCCGCTTTCGTTCTTTATTGGGCCTATCTGCTCCTTTCTCACCTTAAAGTGACACTTCTTGTTATAGGGTGTTCAGGGGCTTAACTAGAAATCACTGGGCCCCATAGCAGAAGGGGGAATGCCTCACCCAGCACGTATGTGACGGCACATCCCTGCGAGAGACCCAGCAGAGCCCCCCCTAGACTCCCACAGCACCCACCTGGGACCTTGCACATATCGGGGACCCTGCTCAGCCCATCTGAGACCCAACATAGCCCAGCATAGACCCCAAAGCACCCACCTAAGATCCTGCACAGCCCAACTGAGGGTGACCATGCTCTGTCTTTGTTCAGGCACTTCCTGTTATAGGGTGACAACGCTCTGTCCTTGTTCAGGCACTTCCTGTTATAGGGTGGCCGTGCTCTGTCCTTGTTCAGGCGCTTCCTGTTATAGGGTGACAACGCTCTGTGCTTGTTCAGACACTTCCTGTTATAGGGTGACCAGGGGCTTAATTAGAAATCACTGAGCCCCATAGCAAAAGGGGGAATGCCTCACCCAGCATGGACGTTACTGCACATCCCTGCCAGAGACCCCGCAGAGCCCATCTGGGACCCCACATAGCCCAGCATAGACCCCACAGCCCAACTGAGTGACCTCGCAGACAGGGTGACCTTGCTCTGTCCTTTTTCAGACACTTCCTGTTATAGAGTGACAACTCTTTGTCTCTTAGTTGTGCCCTTGCATTGTCACCCTGTCACGTGGACTTCCAAGTGGCCATTTCAGCCCAGTAAACATCTACTAATGACTTAAACTATAATTGAATGTAAACCTTTTGATACCTTTTTGTAGAAGCTTTAATGTGTTTAAAATCTGCAGCTCTCATTTTAATAATCCCTGGTGATCCTGCCACGGTCCACTGTTGTCACCCTCCGGAAACCCGCTCTGAGAAAAGACATGCAGCCATTGCTGGGGTGCATGTAGACAGGAAGTGCATGCGTAGTGGCCACAGGAGATCAGCAGCACTGAGATGGATAAAAGGAAATGGGTATATTTACCAGAAAGCAACCAATTGATACGAAGTAACCATCCCCCGCCCCCCCGGGAGGTTTACATTTACTTTGTACTCTGTGAGCTGCGGCTCGGAGCCGACACTTTACGTGTACAGAATTTTCGGAAGTCGTCTTTGTATTCCATGTGCACAGAATTTGGGACTCTTTCCCCCCCCCCCTTGGCATTGGGGGATGGAGACTGAACCTTGTCTCGGCTTGAATGGGGAGCGTTTTGGCCGGCGTTCTGCGAGCTCCAATCCGGTCAAGTTTGTACTTGAATGTAAAGCGTAAAGCGTAAAGTCACCCCCGGGAGGGGGGGAGGGGGTGGGAGCAGAGGAGGCTGGAGGATTGCTCGGAAGTCAGCTCAGTGCTGCTCCTCTTATAAAGGAAATCATTCCATTCAACGTTTACAATGAATATTTTATTTCCTGTGAGAGATTTTTATACGTTTTTGGATTGAAGCTGAACACAGAGATGAGCGGGCATCCAGTCCTGAGATTTACACAGCTCCACCACACAGCTCAGCCCTAGCATTTTTTTCTTCAGCTCCACAGGCTGAACAGAAAGAAGCTCTCTGCTCCCCCATTCATTCTATCAGCATAGATAGGGGAATCACCCCACCCCCCAATCCTTGGTTCCTCTACTCTTTCTAACAGCAGGGGTGGACCTATTGCCGGTGCAGCTGGTGTTGCTGCATTGGGGCCCAGTGAAATGTCCTGGATCCCCGTCCCCCCCACATTGGAGGAGGCAATTTGTAGATTGAAGCAGCATGAATATGTGGAAAATTCATATACTATTATTTTACATTGCTGTATAATGTATTGCTGGGATTTGTAGTCCTCTATAGGTGGTGGTATTATTCTGCATTACTGTATAATGTATTGCTGGTATTTGTAGTCCTCTAGCTGGCGGTATTATTCTGCATTGCTGTATGAATGGGGGGGGATCATATACAATATAGAATACATTATTTAAAACAAACCTATTAAAAATATTATTTATTATTCATGCTTTCAGAGTGCACTGACTCCATGATTCCATGCTCCCGCTGTCCCATGCATGCATGCAAGCACAGCCTCCGAGTTCTGCATTATGGGTGGGGCTAAGGCGGGACGACCTCTGCTCCTCAGCTTGTACTACACAAGGGGGGAAGCGTATGGTAAAGGTGACACCTTTGCTGCTGCTGCTTAGATGGATGCAAGGGGAGCGTTGTCAACCGAAAACAGGAAGTGGCACTACAGGCTGTAACTGGCGGGATCAGGAGGTTGGAAGAAGGATACACCAGGGGTGACATTAAACGGAATGGAGCCATTACATAGCTGCATGCTGAGGCCGCATTTAATGACTTCATACTTTAAGGGTTTGGGTCAGGGGTCTCAAACCTCCGGCCCTCCAGCTGCGGTGGAACTACAAATCCCACGAGGCATTGCAAGATTCTCACAGCCACAGACGTGACTCTCGAAGAGGGATGCATCATGGGATTTGTAGTTTCACCACAGCTGGAGGGCCGGAGGTTTGAGACCCCTGGTTTAGATGGACTTCAATCTGACCAAGAATGCCGCCATTGCAGCCGAGTTGAAGGGCCCTTTGTTGCTGTCATGTGTCCAGCCTTTTATATACACATAACCGATCCGTATACTTGTACTGGTCCTTGTCCATCTTGTACCGGGAATTTGTTCTACCCCCGGCACAGGGAAGTTCTCAGAGCTGCCAGCTTGGTGATGATTCCCCAACACACCATAAAGAATCTGGAATGTGGAATACGCTGGAAAGATTTAACGCTCTCCATTCATACCATAGAGCAGGTGTCTGCCCTCCAGCTGTTGTGGAACTACAAGTCTCATGAGGCATTGCAAGACTCTGACCATTACAGGCATGACTCGTAGAGGTAGAGGCATGTTGGGATTTGTGGTGTTAGTACAGCTAGAGGGCCTACGTTGTTTCCCCTGATTTGGACTATAGTGGGCTATGTAGAGTTGTATGTGTCGCATTGCACCGTACTAGTCCCCCCTCCCCAAACTTATATTCCCTTTTATTGTCACCTGGTGATCCTGCCAGTAACGCACTTCCTGTCCTAGGGTGACAACCATCACTTGCCCTACTGAGATCTATGGAGAAGCAGCGTTGTCACCCTAGGACAAGACTTTAGAACAGGCCCATGTTCTCAGTTGCGTGGTTTGATAGTTCTCGGGTAACTGATAAGAATGTGGAAGTGCCAAACTGAAGAACGGAGTCCAAAAAAAATCAATCAGTAGAGAGAACCTCAAAAAGTTTGGAGCTAGCATTGATTTTTGAGGAGCATTGGTGACCTGGCTCCTGAGACTTGTCCTGTCCTGGTCTAGTGCTGTATGTTGTATATGAAGATTGGATGGGGAAGGACCATCTGGAATGGGGGTGCAGATGGTGGTCAGTCTTTCTGGGGAGTAGGGACTGTAAATGGCCCATGGGAGGTTAGAGGTGTGGGTGTTTTATGGTTTAGGGGGAGGAACCTTTGGTGGCCATCATAGGGGGTGGACATATTAATATGGAATTCGGGAGCCGGTTTTGCCAATCCAGTACCCTGCAGGATTATTTTTAGGAGCTCCATCGACAACAACTAGAGAATCTCCAAAAGTTAGGAGCCGGCTGTGATTTTTGAGGACCATTGGAGACCTGGCTCCTGGGACTTGTCCAGTCCTGGTGTTTTCTAATTTTGGGGGAGGAAGTGTAGGTGGCCAACATTGGGGTAACCCAGGGATGGACAAATCTATATGGACTTGTCCATCCCTGGTCTAGTGGGGTGTGCAGGCTGTCGAATATTATGAATATGGAACAACCATCTGAAATGGGGGTACAGGTGGTTGTCGGCCTACTTCTGGGGGGTAGGGACTGTGGATGGCCCATGGGAAATTGGAGGGGTTTTTTTTTCGTTTTGGGGAGGAACCCTTGGTGGACACATTAATATGGACTTCAGGAGCCAGTGTGGCCAATCCAGGAGCCAGCCGGATTATTTTTAGGAGCTCCATTGACAACCACTAGAGTGAATCTCAACCTCAAAAGTTAGTAGCCAGCTGTGATTTTTTTTGAGGACCACTGGTGACCTGGCTCCTGGGACTTGTCCAACCCTGGTCTAGTGGGGTTGGATTGGGAACAACCTAGGATGGGGGTGCAGGTGGTTGTCAGTCTACTTCTAGGGGTTGGGACTGTGGATGGCCCATAGAAGATTAGAGGTGTGGGTGCTTTGTAGTTTGGGGAGGAAGCCTTGGTGGCCATCATCAGGGGTGGACAACTTAATATGGAATTCAGAAGCCAGTCTGTCCAATCCAGGAGCCAGCAGGTTTTTATAGGAGCTCCATTGACAACAACTTGAGAGAACCTCAACAGTAAGGAGCCAGCTGTGATTTTTGAGGACCACTGGTGACCTGGCTTCTGGGAGTTGCTCAGCCCGGGCCTAGTGGGGTGTGCGGGCTGCCAAATATGAAGACTGGATGGGGAATGACCATCTGTGCAGGTGGCTGTCTGTTTACCTCCTATGGGGGGAGGGGGGGGGGGAGGGACTAGAGATGG
>NW_017307008.1:691541-692231 GCF_000935625.1 Nanorana parkeri
ATCGGGGGGGGAAAAATTAATAGGGAATTCAGGAGCCAGTCTGTCCAATCCAGGAGCCAGCAGGTGTTTTTTTTTTTTTAGGACCATTGTGACCTGGCTCCTGGGAGTTGTCTAGTGGCGTGTGCGGGCTGCCAAATGTGAAGACTGGATGGGGATGGACAATCTGGAATGGGGGTGCAGGGACTATAGATGGCCCATGAGAGATTAGAGGTGTGGGTGTTTTTGTAGTTTGGAGAGAGGAAGCCTTGGTGGCCATCAGTAGTGTACCCCAGGGGTGGACAATTTTTTTTTTTTTAGATGAAATTCAGGGGCTGGCAGGATTATTTTCAGGAGCTCCATTGACGACTAGGGAGAACCTCAAAAGTTCGGCGTCTGCTGTAATCTTTAATTGGCAACGGCGACCTGGCTCCTAGGATCCGTCCAGCAATCAGGACGGGTTTTACCTCTTATCCAAAATGAAGAAAAAGAGAATCGTTGCCCTCAGGCACACTTTAATTTTACATTTCTTCCAGCCGTCCGGGAACAGTTCCCAGACACGTTGGCTTGTTTCGCTCGCCCGCCCGGTGTATCCTGAACTTGATACAATGTTTCATTTGCCGAGCACAAGTAGCGAGCTCTAGAAATGCGCCCGGGGTGTCCCACAGTGTCATGCAGACACAAGGAATGACTCAGTACACAGAACGGTTTTGT
>NW_017307008.1:692477-694156 GCF_000935625.1 Nanorana parkeri
TCCCGCCACGCCTTGCAGTTAGCTGTCTGCATCCGGCAGTCAGACGGCAGGATGTGAGCCGTGGAGTTGCTGGTGTAGGTGTAGCCCAACTTCGCAGCTCGGTGCGGAATGTTTCAGAGTCAGACGTTGAGTAATGCCGAGTCCCAGAAATGTCCCGCAGTCATTTATTAATTTTTTTAACTGTATGCGGTGAGCAATACGCCCCGCTTCGCTTGCCGTGTAACACATGGGCCTTGATGAACGCATGCGCCGGGTAACATGTGGCCCTTGATAGATGCATGGTGCCATGTAACATATATACCTTGATGGAAGCCTGATGCAGTGTGACGCATGGGCCTTGACGGATGCCTGGCGCCGTGTGACGCATGGGCCTTGACGGATGCCTGGCGCCGTGTGACGCATGGGCCTTGACGGATGCCTGGCGCCGTGTGACGCATGGGCCTTGACGGATGCCTGGCGCCGTGTGACGCATGGGCCTTGACGGATGCCTGGCGCCGTATGACGCATGGGCCTTGACGGATTCCTGTACTCGGCTCCATCTAGTGGCCACAATGGGGTGCGAGTCTAAAACATAGACATTTGCCGAGTGAACAGTACTGCGAATGTTCTATAAACATACTACATGGTGTCGCTTAACAGATGCCCCACCCCCGGGGGCGGGGGGGGGTGTGTTGAGCAACCCCATGAAGAAGCAGTGTCACTGATAAATGGGTGGCGGGTTCCAGAGCGTGGACAGAAGTCAAACAAGGCGCTTTGCTTTTATCAAGGTACATGTATGTCATGGCTCTTCGGGTGACGTTCCCCTTTAGGGCCCCTTGGCAGGTGAGTGAGCAGTGAATGGGTTTGTCCAATAGGAGCAGAGTGGGCGGGCTCTAGGCATGTCCTACATGTTGATGGACAAGTTAGGATTTGGTGGGGCGCACCAATTACAATTCCCCGGGCCTCCCACAGTAGGAAAGTCAGGAATGGCTTGATGGATAGGGGGGCCCCTTATATAGAGGTGGGAGCTGGGTCACCACCAATGCTAGTCTACCCCCCGTTCTCATTCGGAATATAGATCTACAGACCTCAGATGTTGACAAGCTGATCGTCCCGTTCTGTCAGCCTGTCCAGGGCTGGGCACTCTCTACATCCTGTGGCTCAGTGGCGTGTTTTGAAATGTCATGCATGCGATGACCCCGGTCACGGAGGGTGGGGCGTGTTAGCCTTCAATGCTGAACTCCAGGCAGACCTAAAAGACACGCATGCATACACGCAGATATGAATTCATCATTGCATGCATTGTTACATGCAAGCAGTGCACACGCCTGACCTGGTATCTGCTCAGGCGGAGAAGCAGCACAAGGAGCCAAACGGCTCATGTGCTGACAAGCAGCATGCTGATGGGGGAGAATGCAGAGCGACTGAGGACCTCATCGGCCTGCTGCTTCTCATTCACTGTCCAGTCACAGGCTGGGGGGGGAGGGGTCTGTGACGGCCTTGGCTCGGAGGACAGGTGTTGAATGATGCTGGCTGTCATTCATCTTGGCAGGCTGAGGACATCTAGTGGTGGAATAGAAGTACTGCAGGAGATGACTCTGTACTTTATACATTTGGAACCAGATTCCTTCAGTTTTGAGACACTGTTGCTGTTGTGTAAAGTCCTCGGGGAATAAAATGTAGAGAGCCACTGCCTTTGG
>NW_017307008.1:694269-706226 GCF_000935625.1 Nanorana parkeri
CAAAATTGGCGAGCCACTGCCTTTGGGGGGGGGGGGGGGCACAGGAAGTGGCTTCAAAGACCTTGCAGGAGATCAGCACTGAGATACAACAAATGAAGTGTTGTCAGCATGCCTTCCGTTGACCTGGAGAACCTGATGGGCAGCCCAATGGCCAGCGGAGGCGGGAACATGGAAGAGATTTACTGCATTATTTCCGTGAAGTGTTATTGAACCCCCTTCCACAAATTGTATATGTGGCACAATTCTGTGCCATTGTTATAGGGGGGCTACTCGGTTATGCAGGGTCTCCTTGAAGCCACTATGCCACCACCCTGATGTGCGTGCTTCTGGCCACAGCTACGAAGGTTTAGGGACCATTTCACGCGGGCAGATATGTGCATTATGGGTTAGGCGGGAGAGACTCTCAGGGCAAATGGTCCGGAAGCAGGAGGTCATCTGATCCTATTAGACCAGAACACATATCCATTAAAAGGTGTTCCTCCCTATTGAGGGTCTACACCGGGGCTGTGCCAGGTTTCCTCCATATTATCGAGGGTCTGCACTAGGGTTTTGCCCGGGTACCTCCCTATGATTGAAGGTCTTCATCAATGCCATGCCAGGGTTCCTCCGTATTATTGAGGGTCTACACCTGACGGTTCCTCCCTATTATTATTGAAGGTCTACATCAGAGTTGTCGGGGTTCCTCCTTATTATTGAAGGTCTACATCTGACCTGTACCAGGGTTCCTTCTTATTATTGAAGGTCTACACCGAGGCTGTGCCAGGGTCCCTCCCTATTATTGAAGGTCTACACCGAGGCTGTGCCAGGGTCCCTCCCTATTATTGAAGGTCTACATCTGACCTGTGCCAGGGTTCCTCCCTATTATTGAAGGTCTACACCAGAGTTGTCAGGGTTCCTCCTTATTATTGAGGGTCTACACCAGAGTTGTCGGGGTTCCTCCTTATTATTGGTCTACATCTGACCTGTACCAGGGTTCCTCCCTATTATTGAGGGTCTACGTCAGCGTTGTCGGGGGTTCCTTCCTATTACTGAAGGTCTACACCGAGGCTGTGCCAGGGTCCCTCCCTATTATTGAAGGTCTACATCTGACCTGTACCAGGGTTCCTCATTATTGAAGGTCTACATCTGACCTGTGCCAGGGTTCCTCCCTATTATTGAAGGTCTACACCAGAGTTGTCAGGGTTCCTCCTTATTATTGAAGGTCTACACCAGAGTTGTCAGGGTTCCTCCTTATTATTGAAGGTCTACACCAGAGTTGTCAGGGTTCCTCCTTATTATTGAAGGTCTACACCAGAGTTGTCAGGGTTCCTCCTTATTATTGAAGGTCTACACCAGAGTTGTCAGGGTTCCTCCTTATTATTGAAGGTCTACACCAGAGTTGTCAGGGTTCCTCCTTATTATTGAAGGTCTACACCAGAGTTGTCAGGGTTCCTCCTTATTATTGAAGGTCTACACCAGAGTTGTCAGGGTTCCTCCTTATTATTGAAGGTCTACACCAGAGTTGTCAGGGTTCCTCCTTATTATTGAAGGTCTACACCAGAGTTGTCAGGGTTCCTCCTTATTATTGAAGGTCTACACCAGAGTTGTCAGGGTTCCTCCTTATTATTGAAGGTCTACACCAGAGTTGTCAGGGTTCCTCCTTATTATTGAAGGTCTACACCAGAGTTGTCAGGGTTCCTCCTTATTATTGAAGGTCTACACCAGAGTTGTCAGGGTTCCTCCTTATTATTGAAGGTCTACACCAGAGTTGTCAGGGTTCCTCCTTATTATTGAAGGTCTACACCAGAGTTGTCAGGGTTCCTCCTTATTATTGAAGGTCTACACCAGAGTTGTCAGGGTTCCTCCTTATTATTGAAGGTCTACACCAGAGTTGTCAGGGTTCCTCCTTATTATTGAAGGTCTACACCAGAGTTGTCAGGGTTCCTCCTTATTATTGAAGGTCTACACCAGAGTTGTCAGGGTTCCTCCTTATTATTGAAGGTCTACACCAGAGTTGTCAGGGTTCCTCCTTATTATTGAAGGTCTACACCAGAGTTGTCAGGGTTCCTCCTTATTATTGAAGGTCTACACCAGAGTTGTCAGGGTTCCTCCTTATTATTGAAGGTCTACACCAGAGTTGTCAGGGTTCCTCCTTATTATTGAAGGTCTACACCAGAGTTGTCAGGGTTCCTCCTTATTATTGAAGGTCTACACCAGAGTTGTCAGGGTTCCTCCTTATTATTGAAGGTCTACACCAGAGTTGTCAGGGTTCCTCCTTATTATTGAAGGTCTACACCAGAGTTGTCAGGGTTCCTCCTTATTATTGAAGGTCTACACCAGAGTTGTCAGGGTTCCTCCTTATTATTGAAGGTCTACACCAGAGTTGTCAGGGTTCCTCCTTATTATTGAAGGTCTACACCAGAGTTGTCAGGGTTCCTCCTTATTATTGAAGGTCTACACCAGAGTTGTCAGGGTTCCTCCTTATTATTGAAGGTCTACACCAGAGTTGTCAGGGTTCCTCCTTATTATTGAAGGTCTACACCAGAGTTGTCAGGGTTCCTCCTTATTATTGAAGGTCTACACCAGAGTTGTCAGGGTTCCTCCTTATTATTGAAGGTCTACACCAGAGTTGTCAGGGTTCCTCCTTATTATTGAAGGTCTACACCAGAGTTGTCAGGGTTCCTCCTTATTATTGAAGGTCTACACCAGAGTTGTCAGGGTTCCTCCTTATTATTGAAGGTCTACACCAGAGTTGTCAGGGTTCCTCCTTATTATTGAAGGTCTACACCAGAGTTGTCAGGGTTCCTCCTTATTATTGAAGGTCTACACCAGAGTTGTCAGGGTTCCTCCTTATTATTGAAGGTCTACACCAGAGTTGTCAGGGTTCCTCCTTATTATTGAAGGTCTACACCAGAGTTGTCAGGGTTCCTCCTTATTATTGAAGGTCTACACCAGAGTTGTCAGGGTTCCTCCTTATTATTGAAGGTCTACACCAGAGTTGTCAGGGTTCCTCCTTATTATTGAAGGTCTACACCAGAGTTGTCAGGGTTCCTCCTTATTATTGAAGGTCTACACCAGAGTTGTCAGGGTTCCTCCTTATTATTGAAGGTCTACACCAGAGTTGTCAGGGTTCCTCCTTATTATTGAAGGTCTACACCAGAGTTGTCAGGGTTCCTCCTTATTATTGAAGGTCTACACCAGAGTTGTCAGGGTTCCTCCTTATTATTGAAGGTCTACACCAGAGTTGTCAGGGTTCCTCCTTATTATTGAAGGTCTACACCAGAGTTGTCAGGGTTCCTCCTTATTATTGAAGGTCTACACCAGAGTTGTCAGGGTTCCTCCTTATTATTGAAGGTCTACACCAGAGTTGTCAGGGTTCCTCCTTATTATTGAAGGTCTACACCAGAGTTGTCAGGGTTCCTCCTTATTATTGAAGGTCTACACCAGAGTTGTCAGGGTTCCTCCTTATTATTGAAGGTCTACACCAGAGTTGTCAGGGTTCCTCCTTATTATTGAAGGTCTACACCAGAGTTGTCAGGGTTCCTCCTTATTATTGAAGGTCTACACCAGAGTTGTCAGGGTTCCTCCTTATTATTGAAGGTCTACACCAGAGTTGTCAGGGTTCCTCCTTATTATTGAAGGTCTACACCAGAGTTGTCAGGGTTCCTCCTTA
Organism: Nanorana parkeri; assembly: GCF_000935625.1. Lineage (NCBI taxonomy): Eukaryota > Metazoa > Chordata > Amphibia > Anura > Dicroglossidae > Nanorana > Nanorana parkeri. Next base: position 697,922 of record NW_017307008.1, read on the forward strand.
TTATTGAAGGTCTACACCAGAGTTGTCAGGGTTCCTCCTTATTATTGAAGGTCTACACCAGAGTTGTCAGGGTTCCTCCTTATTATTGAAGGTCTACACCAGAGTTGTCAGGGTTCCTCCTTATTATTGAAGGTCTACACCAGAGTTGTCAGGGTTCCTCCTTATTATTGAAGGTCTACACCAGAGTTGTCAGGGTTCCTCCTTATTATTGAAGGTCTACACCAGAGTTGTCAGGGTTCCTCCTTATTATTGAAGGTCTACACCAGAGTTGTCAGGGTTCCTCCTTATTATTGAAGGTCTACACCAGAGTTGTCAGGGTTCCTCCTTATTATTGAAGGTCTACACCAGAGTTGTCAGGGTTCCTCCTTATTATTGAAGGTCTACACCAGAGTTGTCAGGGTTCCTCCTTATTATTGAAGGTCTACACCAGAGTTGTCAGGGTTCCTCCTTATTATTGAAGGTCTACACCAGAGTTGTCAGGGTTCCTCCTTATTATTGAAGGTCTACACCAGAGTTGTCAGGGTTCCTCCTTATTATTGAAGGTCTACACCAGAGTTGTCAGGGTTCCTCCTTATTATTGAAGGTCTACACCAGAGTTGTCAGGGTTCCTCCTTATTATTGAAGGTCTACACCAGAGTTGTCAGGGTTCCTCCTTATTATTGAAGGTCTACACCAGAGTTGTCAGGGTTCCTCCTTATTATTGAAGGTCTACACCAGAGTTGTCAGGGTTCCTCCTTATTATTGAAGGTCTACACCAGAGTTGTCAGGGTTCCTCCTTATTATTGAAGGTCTACACCAGAGTTGTCAGGGTTCCTCCTTATTATTGAAGGTCTACACCAGAGTTGTCAGGGTTCCTCCTTATTATTGAAGGTCTACACCAGAGTTGTCAGGGTTCCTCCTTATTATTGAAGGTCTACACCAGAGTTGTCAGGGTTCCTCCTTATTATTGAAGGTCTACACCAGAGTTGTCAGGGTTCCTCCTTATTATTGAAGGTCTACACCAGAGTTGTCAGGGTTCCTCCTTATTATTGAAGGTCTACACCAGAGTTGTCAGGGTTCCTCCTTATTATTGAAGGTCTACACCAGAGTTGTCAGGGTTCCTCCTTATTATTGAAGGTCTACACCAGAGTTGTCAGGGTTCCTCCTTATTATTGAAGGTCTACACCAGAGTTGTCAGGGTTCCTCCTTATTATTGAAGGTCTACACCAGAGTTGTCAGGGTTCCTCCTTATTATTGAAGGTCTACACCAGAGTTGTCAGGGTTCCTCCTTATTATTGAAGGTCTACACCAGAGTTGTCAGGGTTCCTCCTTATTATTGAAGGTCTACACCAGAGTTGTCAGGGTTCCTCCTTATTATTGAAGGTCTACACCAGAGTTGTCAGGGTTCCTCCTTATTATTGAAGGTCTACACCAGAGTTGTCAGGGTTCCTCCTTATTATTGAAGGTCTACACCAGAGTTGTCAGGGTTCCTCCTTATTATTGAAGGTCTACACCAGAGTTGTCAGGGTTCCTCCTTATTATTGAAGGTCTACACCAGAGTTGTCAGGGTTCCTCCTTATTATTGAAGGTCTACACCAGAGTTGTCAGGGTTCCTCCTTATTATTGAAGGTCTACACCAGAGTTGTCAGGGTTCCTCCTTATTATTGAAGGTCTACACCAGAGTTGTCAGGGTTCCTCCTTATTATTGAAGGTCTACACCAGAGTTGTCAGGGTTCCTCCTTATTATTGAAGGTCTACACCAGAGTTGTCAGGGTTCCTCCTTATTATTGAAGGTCTACACCAGAGTTGTCAGGGTTCCTCCTTATTATTGAAGGTCTACACCAGAGTTGTCAGGGTTCCTCCTTATTATTGAAGGTCTACACCAGAGTTGTCAGGGTTCCTCCTTATTATTGAAGGTCTACACCAGAGTTGTCAGGGTTCCTCCTTATTATTGAAGGTCTACACCAGAGTTGTCAGGGTTCCTCCTTATTATTGAAGGTCTACACCAGAGTTGTCAGGGTTCCTCCTTATTATTGAAGGTCTACACCAGAGTTGTCAGGGTTCCTCCTTATTATTGAAGGTCTACACCAGAGTTGTCAGGGTTCCTCCTTATTATTGAAGGTCTACACCAGAGTTGTCAGGGTTCCTCCTTATTATTGAAGGTCTACACCAGAGTTGTCAGGGTTCCTCCTTATTATTGAAGGTCTACACCAGAGTTGTCAGGGTTCCTCCTTATTATTGAAGGTCTACACCAGAGTTGTCAGGGTTCCTCCTTATTATTGAAGGTCTACACCAGAGTTGTCAGGGTTCCTCCTTATTATTGAAGGTCTACACCAGAGTTGTCAGGGTTCCTCCTTATTATTGAAGGTCTACACCAGAGTTGTCAGGGTTCCTCCTTATTATTGAAGGTCTACACCAGAGTTGTCAGGGTTCCTCCTTATTATTGAAGGTCTACACCAGAGTTGTCAGGGTTCCTCCTTATTATTGAAGGTCTACACCAGAGTTGTCAGGGTTCCTCCTTATTATTGAAGGTCTACACCAGAGTTGTCAGGGTTCCTCCTTATTATTGAAGGTCTACACCAGAGTTGTCAGGGTTCCTCCTTATTATTGAAGGTCTACACCAGAGTTGTCAGGGTTCCTCCTTATTATTGAAGGTCTACACCAGAGTTGTCAGGGTTCCTCCTTATTATTGAAGGTCTACACCAGAGTTGTCAGGGTTCCTCCTTATTATTGAAGGTCTACACCAGAGTTGTCAGGGTTCCTCCTTATTATTGAAGGTCTACACCAGAGTTGTCAGGGTTCCTCCTTATTATTGAAGGTCTACACCAGAGTTGTCAGGGTTCCTCCTTATTATTGAAGGTCTACACCAGAGTTGTCAGGGTTCCTCCTTATTATTGAAGGTCTACACCAGAGTTGTCAGGGTTCCTCCTTATTATTGAAGGTCTACACCAGAGTTGTCAGGGTTCCTCCTTATTATTGAAGGTCTACACCAGAGTTGTCAGGGTTCCTCCTTATTATTGAAGGTCTACACCAGAGTTGTCAGGGTTCCTCCTTATTATTGAAGGTCTACACCAGAGTTGTCAGGGTTCCTCCTTATTATTGAAGGTCTACACCAGAGTTGTCAGGGTTCCTCCTTATTATTGAAGGTCTACACCAGAGTTGTCAGGGTTCCTCCTTATTATTGAAGGTCTACACCAGAGTTGTCAGGGTTCCTCCTTATTATTGAAGGTCTACACCAGAGTTGTCAGGGTTCCTCCTTATTATTGAAGGTCTACACCAGAGTTGTCAGGGTTCCTCCTTATTATTGAAGGTCTACACCAGAGTTGTCAGGGTTCCTCCTTATTATTGAAGGTCTACACCAGAGTTGTCAGGGTTCCTCCTTATTATTGAAGGTCTACACCAGAGTTGTCAGGGTTCCTCCTTATTATTGAAGGTCTACACCAGAGTTGTCAGGGTTCCTCCTTATTATTGAAGGTCTACACCAGAGTTGTCAGGGTTCCTCCTTATTATTGAAGGTCTACACCAGAGTTGTCAGGGTTCCTCCTTATTATTGAAGGTCTACACCAGAGTTGTCAGGGTTCCTCCTTATTATTGAAGGTCTACACCAGAGTTGTCAGGGTTCCTCCTTATTATTGAAGGTCTACACCAGAGTTGTCAGGGTTCCTCCTTATTATTGAAGGTCTACACCAGAGTTGTCAGGGTTCCTCCTTATTATTGAAGGTCTACACCAGAGTTGTCAGGGTTCCTCCTTATTATTGAAGGTCTACACCAGAGTTGTCAGGGTTCCTCCTTATTATTGAAGGTCTACACCAGAGTTGTCAGGGTTCCTCCTTATTATTGAAGGTCTACACCAGAGTTGTCAGGGTTCCTCCTTATTATTGAAGGTCTACACCAGAGTTGTCAGGGTTCCTCCTTATTATTGAAGGTCTACACCAGAGTTGTCAGGGTTCCTCCTTATTATTGAAGGTCTACACCAGAGTTGTCAGGGTTCCTCCTTATTATTGAAGGTCTACACCAGAGTTGTCAGGGTTCCTCCTTATTATTGAAGGTCTACACCAGAGTTGTCAGGGTTCCTCCTTATTATTGAAGGTCTACACCAGAGTTGTCAGGGTTCCTCCTTATTATTGAAGGTCTACACCAGAGTTGTCAGGGTTCCTCCTTATTATTGAAGGTCTACACCAGAGTTGTCAGGGTTCCTCCTTATTATTGAAGGTCTACACCAGAGTTGTCAGGGTTCCTCCTTATTATTGAAGGTCTACACCAGAGTTGTCAGGGTTCCTCCTTATTATTGAAGGTCTACACCAGAGTTGTCAGGGTTCCTCCTTATTATTGAAGGTCTACACCAGAGTTGTCAGGGTTCCTCCTTATTATTGAAGGTCTACACCAGAGTTGTCAGGGTTCCTCCTTATTATTGAAGGTCTACACCAGAGTTGTCAGGGTTCCTCCTTATTATTGAAGGTCTACACCAGAGTTGTCAGGGTTCCTCCTTATTATTGAAGGTCTACACCAGAGTTGTCAGGGTTCCTCCTTATTATTGAAGGTCTACACCAGAGTTGTCAGGGTTCCTCCTTATTATTGAAGGTCTACACCAGAGTTGTCAGGGTTCCTCCTTATTATTGAAGGTCTACACCAGAGTTGTCAGGGTTCCTCCTTATTATTGAAGGTCTACACCAGAGTTGTCAGGGTTCCTCCTTATTATTGAAGGTCTACACCAGAGTTGTCAGGGTTCCTCCTTATTATTGAAGGTCTACACCAGAGTTGTCAGGGTTCCTCCTTATTATTGAAGGTCTACACCAGAGTTGTCAGGGTTCCTCCTTATTATTGAAGGTCTACACCAGAGTTGTCAGGGTTCCTCCTTATTATTGAAGGTCTACACCAGAGTTGTCAGGGTTCCTCCTTATTATTGAAGGTCTACACCAGAGTTGTCAGGGTTCCTCCTTATTATTGAAGGTCTACACCAGAGTTGTCAGGGTTCCTCCTTATTATTGAAGGTCTACACCAGAGTTGTCAGGGTTCCTCCTTATTATTGAAGGTCTACACCAGAGTTGTCAGGGTTCCTCCTTATTATTGAAGGTCTACACCAGAGTTGTCAGGGTTCCTCCTTATTATTGAAGGTCTACACCAGAGTTGTCAGGGTTCCTCCTTATTATTGAAGGTCTACACCAGAGTTGTCAGGGTTCCTCCTTATTATTGAAGGTCTACACCAGAGTTGTCAGGGTTCCTCCTTATTATTGAAGGTCTACACCAGAGTTGTCAGGGTTCCTCCTTATTATTGAAGGTCTACACCAGAGTTGTCAGGGTTCCTCCTTATTATTGAAGGTCTACACCAGAGTTGTCAGGGTTCCTCCTTATTATTGAAGGTCTACACCAGAGTTGTCAGGGTTCCTCCTTATTATTGAAGGTCTACACCAGAGTTGTCAGGGTTCCTCCTTATTATTGAAGGTCTACACCAGAGTTGTCAGGGTTCCTCCTTATTATTGAAGGTCTACACCAGAGTTGTCAGGGTTCCTCCTTATTATTGAAGGTCTACACCAGAGTTGTCAGGGTTCCTCCTTATTATTGAAGGTCTACACCAGAGTTGTCAGGGTTCCTCCTTATTATTGAAGGTCTACACCAGAGTTGTCAGGGTTCCTCCTTATTATTGAAGGTCTACACCAGAGTTGTCAGGGTTCCTCCTTATTATTGAAGGTCTACACCAGAGTTGTCAGGGTTCCTCCTTATTATTGAAGGTCTACACCAGAGTTGTCAGGGTTCCTCCTTATTATTGAAGGTCTACACCAGAGTTGTCAGGGTTCCTCCTTATTATTGAAGGTCTACACCAGAGTTGTCAGGGTTCCTCCTTATTATTGAAGGTCTACACCAGAGTTGTCAGGGTTCCTCCTTATTATTGAAGGTCTACACCAGAGTTGTCAGGGTTCCTCCTTATTATTGAAGGTCTACACCAGAGTTGTCAGGGTTCCTCCTTATTATTGAAGGTCTACACCAGAGTTGTCAGGGTTCCTCCTTATTATTGAAGGTCTACACCAGAGTTGTCAGGGTTCCTCCTTATTATTGAAGGTCTACACCAGAGTTGTCAGGGTTCCTCCTTATTATTGAAGGTCTACACCAGAGTTGTCAGGGTTCCTCCTTATTATTGAAGGTCTACACCAGAGTTGTCAGGGTTCCTCCTTATTATTGAAGGTCTACACCAGAGTTGTCAGGGTTCCTCCTTATTATTGAAGGTCTACACCAGAGTTGTCAGGGTTCCTCCTTATTATTGAAGGTCTACACCAGAGTTGTCAGGGTTCCTCCTTATTATTGAAGGTCTACACCAGAGTTGTCAGGGTTCCTCCTTATTATTGAAGGTCTACACCAGAGTTGTCAGGGTTCCTCCTTATTATTGAAGGTCTACACCAGAGTTGTCAGGGTTCCTCCTTATTATTGAAGGTCTACACCAGAGTTGTCAGGGTTCCTCCTTATTATTGAAGGTCTACACCAGAGTTGTCAGGGTTCCTCCTTATTATTGAAGGTCTACACCAGAGTTGTCAGGGTTCCTCCTTATTATTGAAGGTCTACACCAGAGTTGTCAGGGTTCCTCCTTATTATTGAAGGTCTACACCAGAGTTGTCAGGGTTCCTCCTTATTATTGAAGGTCTACACCAGAGTTGTCAGGGTTCCTCCTTATTATTGAAGGTCTACACCAGAGTTGTCAGGGTTCCTCCTTATTATTGAAGGTCTACACCAGAGTTGTCAGGGTTCCTCCTTATTATTGAAGGTCTACACCAGAGTTGTCAGGGTTCCTCCTTATTATTGAAGGTCTACACCAGAGTTGTCAGGGTTCCTCCTTATTATTGAAGGTCTACACCAGAGTTGTCAGGGTTCCTCCTTATTATTGAAGGTCTACACCAGAGTTGTCAGGGTTCCTCCTTATTATTGAAGGTCTACACCAGAGTTGTCAGGGTTCCTCCTTATTATTGAAGGTCTACACCAGAGTTGTCAGGGTTCCTCCTTATTATTGAAGGTCTACACCAGAGTTGTCAGGGTTCCTCCTTATTATTGAAGGTCTACACCAGAGTTGTCAGGGTTCCTCCTTATTATTGAAGGTCTACACCAGAGTTGTCAGGGTTCCTCCTTATTATTGAAGGTCTACACCAGAGTTGTCAGGGTTCCTCCTTATTATTGAAGGTCTACACCAGAGTTGTCAGGGTTCCTCCTTATTATTGAAGGTCTACACCAGAGTTGTCAGGGTTCCTCCTTATTATTGAAGGTCTACACCAGAGTTGTCAGGGTTCCTCCTTATTATTGAAGGTCTACACCAGAGTTGTCAGGGTTCCTCCTTATTATTGAAGGTCTACACCAGAGTTGTCAGGGTTCCTCCTTATTATTGAAGGTCTACACCAGAGTTGTCAGGGTTCCTCCTTATTATTGAAGGTCTACACCAGAGTTGTCAGGGTTCCTCCTTATTATTGAAGGTCTACACCAGAGTTGTCAGGGTTCCTCCTTATTATTGAAGGTCTACACCAGAGTTGTCAGGGTTCCTCCTTATTATTGAAGGTCTACACCAGAGTTGTCAGGGTTCCTCCTTATTATTGAAGGTCTACACCAGAGTTGTCAGGGTTCCTCCTTATTATTGAAGGTCTACACCAGAGTTGTCAGGGTTCCTCCTTATTATTGAAGGTCTACACCAGAGTTGTCAGGGTTCCTCCTTATTATTGAAGGTCTACACCAGAGTTGTCAGGGTTCCTCCTTATTATTGAAGGTCTACACCAGAGTTGTCAGGGTTCCTCCTTATTATTGAAGGTCTACACCAGAGTTGTCAGGGTTCCTCCTTATTATTGAAGGTCTACATCTGACCTGTGCCAGGGTTCCTTCCTATTATTGTGAGTCTACACCTGACCTGTGCCAGGGTTCCTCCCTATTATTGAAGGTCTACACCAGAGTTGTCGGGGTTCCTCCTTATTATTGGTCTACATCTGACCTGTACCAGGGTTCCTCCCTATTATTGAGGGTCTACATCTGACCTGTACCAGGGTTCCTTCTTATTATTGAAGGTCTACACCGAGGCTGTGCCAGGGTCCCTCCCTATTATTGAGGGCCTACACCAGGGCTGTACCAGTGATCGCGCCTTATGGAAAGAGATGATATTCTCACTGCTGGCTGCATAATAATGGTCTGTTGGCCGGGTAATGCGGAAGATTCCATTATATTTATGGGGCCGGCCCTGTGGCGCTGCCAGGAACTATTTTTAATGGTTGAATAAGATGAATATAAAGCTATTTTTAGACGCTTTTGTCACATTTTCATTGACCCCCCCCCACCCCCCCTCGTCTCCACGGCGTTGAGGTAA
>NW_017307008.1:706453-720065 GCF_000935625.1 Nanorana parkeri
CTTTAATATTAGGAGCTTTTTTCTTTTTTCCCCTTCATTACATTTTAGTGCTGCCAATCTCCTGCTGCTTCTTTGCAGCCACTTCCTGTCTTCATGCACTCCAGTCATTGCTGTGTGTGTATATGTACGCGCGCGCACACATACATTTTTTTATTTTTAAAAACTAATATATACGCACACACATATTGTATAAATAAAGTCCTGTCTGCAGGCGGCGGGTTGGAATGTGTCCAGCTCGGGGAGGAAATGGATGACTAAAGTCTTCCTCTCGGCTACGTCAGCGGCTGAGTCTTTTCCTGGCTCCCTGCGCCTCGCCGATCCTTATTTGGCCCTCTGGCTGCTCCTGGTCGGGGCCCCTCCTCCGTTCTCGCCTCTCTCTGTGATTTTGGAGGAGCTCAGCCGGGAGATACTGAAAATAAATCCGAATTGTGAGAACAAACACTTCATACCCGGCAGGGAGGGATCGGGGAACGCCGAGTCCAGACTTGGCACCAATCACATTGTGCTGCTTATTAAAGACACAATGATGTCATCACTGGGTCTCTGTTCTTCTCTATGCAATGCAGGCAGATCATGGCTGGCCGGCAGGGTGCTGTGCATGGCTGGTGGGAGGGGCCGACAGGGTGCTGTTCATGGCTGGTGTGGAGGGGCCGGCAGGGTGCTATTCATAGTGAGCCGATAACTTCCTGTGCTGACCGTCAGCTGGCAACAATGTAACTGATCTCTCTAAGGACTACAGAACACCTCCATTATGTTATAGAGTTGAGGAGAAACGGAGGTGTTCTGTAACCCTAAGGTGACAACGCTGCTGCTACATGGATGCAATACAGGGTGAGGGTTGTCAACCCTAGGACAGGACTACAGAACACCTCCCTTTCTCTTCCTCTCCGTAATGTACGGGACATGTTCTGTAGTGAGCGCGGATTCCTCCTTCTCTGACGGAGATAAATCACTTTGTAAACCCGCTATCGGGCCGGTGCGGTCACTTACTATGATTTCAGTGGGACGGCTGATTATTCGGCGCTCGCTGCTGCTGCCTCTCTTATGTGAAGGGATTCATTGTACTTCTGCCAAATCTGGAATCCCCCCCCCCACGCCGTTCTCTTAAAGTGCCCACGTCCCTCTCTGTGCCTTGGCCTAATGAGACTTCTGTCTGTGCCGGGAGGCAGGTTTTTTCTATTCGTGTCATGTGACCCGTCCAAAGGGGAGGGACCCTTCCCTTAAGGAGCCCCACTGACCCCCCAATGTAAGGAGCGTTCTTCCCACCACCTCCGTGTTACACAGGATGAGAAAAGCTGAGGCGGACGATGTGATCTCGGCTCTTGTTTGTGATCTGCGAATCACTCGGCCAGCTAACTTCCATCAAACATTCACCGTGCCACATAGCTGATTCATCAGAAGCATTAACAGGTGTCAGAGATCACAAGTACTCCCTACAGAGCCGACCTTTCACCCCACTAATGTGCCACTCGCACTGCTTCCTTCTAACATAACACTATATTGCCAAAAGTATTGGGACGCCTTTACACGCACATGAACTTTAATGGCCTCCCCGTCTTAGTCCGTAGGGTTCAGTATAGGGCTGCAACAACTAATCGACATAATCGATTATTGAAAAAGTTGTCAACTTTTTCAATAATCGATTAATCGGCTTCCGATCAGTTGGCCCTGTTCACAGCTCCACACGCTCCACCTCCTCCCCGCCTACCCACAATTGGCACAGGGACGCGGGGAGATGTAGTAAGGAGGAGCAGGTGTGGGGTGATTGACAGCCGCTGATAGACAGGTCCGATCTCAGAAGCAAGTTGCTGGAAGACTGCTCAGGTATGCCTGCACTTTCTCACACATGGTGCTCTATAATGTATTGCTGGGATTTGTATTCCTCTATAGCTGATGGTACATTGTGCTGTATATTATACAGCTAAAGCATGCGCTGACCCCGCTCTGTCATTTTACGTGGCCTACCACTTCCTGGCTGAGTTGCTGTTGTTCCCAGTTGCTTGCACTTTGTTATAATCCCAGTAACAGGTGACCGCGGAATATTTAGTAGCGAGGAAATGTCACGGATGGACTTATTGCACAGGTGACAACCTATCACGGTACCACGCTTGTAGTCACTCAGCTCCTGAGAGCGACCCATTCTTTCACACATGTTTGTAGAAGCGTCTGCATGCCGAGGTGCCTCATCCTATACACCTGTGACCATGGAGGGGATTGGAACACCGGAATCCATTGATTTGGAGGGGGAGGGGCCCAATACTTTTGCCAATTTAGTGTGTGTATATAGCTATATAATTAGATATTTTTTATTTCAGTATGTAAATAATTTGAATAGCTGCTTTGTGTTGCATTTTATGTTCATCACCTAAAAAAACCCAAATTTTTCTTTAAATTCTGGCTCTGTTTTTACCCATAGACTCCCACCTGTAGTCATTCTAGAGCCTGTAGAGCCATTGGGCTGGTTGGGCCTATTGTACATTTTGACTGATGCTAAGCTCGCAGTTTGGCTGTCAGTGAATGAAACATGCCACCCACCCCTTCCTCTTCGGATATGCACTCAGATGGTAAATGCTATTTCGGGAGGATGTTGCTCATTTCCTGTGACACACCGACCCTCGGGTTCACTGCATTTTACCTACATTCATGTATGTTCAGTGCAAGGCAACACGTGTGCTTGAGCAGCATGTATGTCTTCTACACCCCACCGGTTGAAAAACAACAACTCTGTTTAGATGAAATCCAATTAGCAGTGTCCAGAATGTTAAATAGAACATTCGAAGGGTGGGTATAGTAGCATTTTTTCAGTCTGCTACAGGCAGAAGGAAACATTTCCTCAGTCTCCTATGTATGATCTGCATATGGCCAAGAGTTAGATCTGGCTGGGTCACTGGTAACATCTTCATAAACACCTTCTAGTCCTACAAATTTTGTTTCACGAGTCTGATTTGGGTGGGTCCGAGGCACTGGTAGCATCTTCACGAACTGGTCCAAGTCCTACATTTGGTCAGGAGTCCAACCTGTGCAGGACAGAGGCGCTGGCAACATCTTCACGAACACATCCAAGTCCTACATATGGTCAAGGATCCAATCTGAGCAGGTCAGAGGCAATTGTAGCAACATCCTGCTTCCTGCACATGGTCAAGAATGCGATCTGGGTGGGCCAGCGGCACTGGTAGCATCTTGGCAAACACTTCCAAGTCCTACAAATGGCCAAGAGTTGTATCTGGGTGGGTCACAGGCACTGGGGGCATCTTTACAAACACCTCCAAGTCCTACATATGGACATGAGGTGGGTCAGAGTTACTGGTAACTTCTTCCTGAACACCTTCTAGACCTACAAATTGCCACAAGTCTGATCTGGGCGGGTCCGAGGCACTGGTAGCATCTTCATGAACACCTCTGAGTCCTACATATGGCCAAGGATCCAATCTGGGTGGGATCAGAAGCAAAGGTACCAACATCGTACACATGATCAAGATTCTGATCCAGGTTGAGCAGAGGCACTGGTAGCATTTTCACAAACACTTCCAAGTCTTAGACATGCCCAAGAGTTGTATGTGGACGGGTCACAGGCACTGGTGGCATCTTCATAAACCTCTCCAAGGCTTGCATATGACCAAGAGTCCAATCTAGGAAGGTCAGGTGCACTGGTAACATGCTCACAACCACCTTCAAGTCCTACATATGGTCAGGGATCCAATCTGGGTGGGTCAGAGGCACTGGTAGCATCTTCGCAAACACTTCCAAATTCTACACATGGCCAAGAGTTTTATCTGGGTGGGTTATGGGCACTGGTGGCATCTTCATGAACCTATCCAAGTCCTACATATGACCTAGAGTCCAATCTAGGAAGGTCAGGTGCACTGGTAACATCTTCACAAACACCTCCAAGTCCTACATATGGGCAGTGTTGGATCTCGGCGGGTCAGAGTCACTGGTAACATCTTCATGAACACCTCCTAGACTTACACATGGCCAATATTCCAATCTGGGTGGGTCAGAGGCAATGGTAGCAAAGTCCTACACGTAGCCAGGAATCCAATCTTGGAGACACTGGTAGCATCTTCATGAACATCTCCAAGTCCTGCACATGGTCAAGAGTTGGATCTTTTGAGGGTCAAAAGCACTGGTAGCATCTTCTTAAACACCTCCAAGGCCTACACATGGCCAAGCATCGGATCTTTGCTTGGGAAGCCAACTCCATGCTGTTTTGTCTGGCTTGATGCTGATTCGCCGGGAAGCCGGCTAAACAGTATGGAGCCGACTTCCCGGCCAGTCTTGTATTGACTCGCCTCTCGGATTTCTAATTGGAAGCCGGCTCGATGATGATTTGGCTGCGAAGCCAGCTTCCCAGCCAATCGTCATGGAGCCGGCTTCCCCACCATTCAGGAAGCCAGGCGGCTGGTAATGACCCGCCTCCCGGTTTCCTAATTGGAAGCTGGCCCGATGCCGATTGGCTGGGAAGCCGCATCGAGCCGGCCAGTCAGGAAACTGGTCGGCTGGTAATGACCCGCCTCCTGGATTCCTAATTGGAAGCCAGCTCGATGCTGATTGGCTGAGAGCCGGCTTTCCAGCCAATCAACATCTAGCTGGCCAAACAGCATGGAGACAGCTTCCCCGGCAATCAAGCCATTGCCCGCCGCCCGGCTTCCTGATTTGCCCGGAAAGGCAGCTCCATGCTAGCGGAAGTACCGGTATCGGCGCGCCATTGTTTGATACACACAGTGCTTTAGCATATGTCTGTCGGGGGGTTTATATCGTGTGGTGGTTTAGTTACATTTTTTTGTGTTCTTTCTGTGCACTGCATGCTGGGTAATGGAAGGGATCCGCCGCTTTCCTGCGAGGGAGGTTCGCTTTAATTAAACGAGTAATCCTTTGAGAAATGGAAAGCCCTTTCATGTGATCCAGCACTCGCCTGTGACCGAGAGAGAGGAAAGGACAGACGGTTGTGGGTCCAGCAGCTTTTTCTAATGTCTGTAAGTAAAATATTCTTTAAATTCGCTCGGTTACCGTATAACGAAACCGGCGCAATTTGTTCTCGAGCTCTTCTGTACGTCCCTGCAGGTCTGCAATGTTGTTCCCATTGTCTCCGGGGGCTTTATATAACAGGAATTCATGGTTTCTCTCGAGGTTTGCTTTGCATTGGCCATTTTCTTTTTTCTTCCTTCTTGTAGCCATTGTGTACTTTTTATTGTATGTTTTCATTTTAATTTATTTAATTGAAGAAAAGTTTACTTTATAATGCCGATTTTCCTCGTTATTTACTTGTAGTATTCTTTATAATTACAAACAAGGGAATCAACAAAGGCTGTGACTGTGTGCGGCAAATCAAGTTTTCTGCTTTCCGTTGGCTTAATTACGTGAGGTTTGCCGGTCTGGAATATTCTGCGGCTCGGGAATATTCTGCGGCTCGGGAGGTTTTTGTAAAGCCCAGGCCGTTAGGAAAAATCAACATGGAAAGCGTATTTTGTTAATTTTGTCTTTTTTGTACCGCAACAAACCTGAGCTTTCCCTGAGGCCTTGTTCACACCAAATGCAGACCAGACCTGCATGAGTTCCTGCACACGCAGTGCAGTGTGTTATACTGTGTGTGTTTTTTGATGCGTTCATGTGCGGTTTTTTTAGTTTAAAATGGACTTCCAGGGCGTTTGCATGTGTTTTTTATGCATTTACATGCGTTCCAGAGCAGGTAAAATAGGGCTTGCTGCAGTTTTTGCTCTGGAACTCAACGCTGCGGTGTTAACTAGAGCCCAAAATACAATTGGAATACATTGGACGCAGTTTTGATCCGGTCTGTAACAGATCTGCTCCTGAAAAGCGCTTGGTGTGAACAAGCCCTGAGGAAGCCAGACGTGTGCGTGGAAGCCATGGAATTCCGAATGCTAGATTTGTTACTTTTTGTTATTAACCTCTTTGTGTCAAAAACAATATCTGCCTTTTGCAGCTGAGCTACTGTTGGTATGCGAGGGCCAACGTCTGAATTCACATCCAACGTGGCCAATGCATTTTTCCTCTTGTGTCTGGAAATATTGCATGTCTACGGGGGGCCATGTTTCATTCCTAGTATGTTCATAGAAAAACAGATTTGCACCCTAAATCCTACACATAATCACCTGAACATTTAGCAAAAGCAGGCCTGGAAGACATTTTGTCCTTGGGACTCACTGACTTTTAGCTATTCCTTTGCGTTGTAAGATACATTTACCTAATTGTTGACAGCAAAGATTTGACCACTGATTTCTGTGAATTGTTAAAGATTTATTCTACTCTATATGGCCAAAAGGTTTGTGGGCACCTTATCACACCTATATGAGCTTGTTGGATAGCCCATTCCAAAACCTTGGTCATTATTGTAGAGTTGCCTGCCCCTTCCTTGTGACTATAACATCCTCCACTCTTCTAAGAAGACTTTCCGCAAGATTTTGGAGGGTGTCTGGGAATTTGTGTCCATTTTTGAGGTCAGGTACTGATGTTGGATGAGAAGACCTGGCTCACCATTGGTGTTACAATTCATCCCAAAGGTGTTCAGTAGGGTTGAGGTCAGGGCTCTGTACAGGACACTCGACGTCCTCCACACCATGCTGGTCACACCATGTCTTTATTGAGCTGGCTTTGTACACGTGACAGTCGTGGTGAAACAGAAAAGGGTCTTCACCAACCGGACACACCATGTCTTTATGGATTCAATCAATTCCCAATCAACCTCTCTGTTTTGGGCTCCTCACCATCCCTCATCTTTCCTCACCTTCCATAATTAGTCTTCTAATCATCCCTCATCTCCTGTTACCTTCCTGTGATTGGCCTCATCACCATTACCATCTCTTTTCACACAATATGGAGTTGCCCCCTTTGCATTATCATAGCCTCCACTCTTCTGGGAATGCGTTCCACAAGACTTTGGAGTGTGTCTGTGAGAATTTGTGCCCATTTGAGAAGATGTGGCTCACAATCCATGTTCCAATCCATCCCAATTCATGTTCAGTAGGGTTGAGGTCAGGGCTCTGTGCAGGACACTCAAGCTCCCCCACACCAAACTGGTCAAACCATGTCTTTTATGAAGCTGGCTTTGTACACAGGGTAGAGTCATGGTGGAACAGAAAAGGGCCTTCACCAAACTGTTACCACAAGGTTGGAAGAGCACAATTGTCTACAATGTCTTTGTATCATGTAGTATGAACAGTACACTTCACTGGAAATCATTTGGAGGGGGGGTTCACATACTTTTGACCATATTGATAGAAGTGATTATTGGGCGTCCACAGACCTTTGGCCATAAAGTGTATGAAGTCTCTGAGCAGCAGGGTTTTTGGCCTTAGTGAGAAGTAGAGAGAAGGGCTTTGTGTGTCATGTCTTATATGATCGATGGCATAACCCAAAGTCCATCTGACCCCGACGGCACACTTTTCGGTTGCAGATGTATTTTATTTGATATGCTTTTTAGCTCCCATATGACTTCATGGAAAAACCCACAAAATATATTTTTTATCAGTCTATGGATCGACAACATTTCTGCCGTTTTTTCTTTTTTTGCTGTCTTCGACCATATCTGGGTTCTTGAGTTTATGCCGCACACACCTAAAATACGCAATGATTTGTTCTCTTTGCCAACTACCCAAAAATAAAAATATACCTTTTGGTTTGTGATGAAAGTGAGACGGGTTCGATACCTTCCATTTTAGAAAGTTTCTGCTCTGCTTGACTTTGGTTAAGTTGGGGCCTTTTTTTATTTGGTTCCTTTTAGCCCACCCCCACCATAACTTGTGTGGTTGTACGGTCTTGGCACAAATTAAGTAGGCTTGTACCTAAGACAAGATCTTTGAAGTTGAAAGGTTGGGGGATAGCTCTCTCTACACTTCCAACACTTTTCCTCACGGTGCTGCTTCTACTGTCTATTTATGAACATCAGACCATTCACCATTGAAGGGAAAGAGAGAAGACAGGCTGCCTAGTAACAACTGAAGCCGGCTTGCTAGCCAATCAGGGCGGCGGGTCGTAACACACCGCCCGGCTTCCTGATTGTAAGCCGGGCTGTGTGTTATGATTGTATCCCTAATGAGGATTTACAGGTACCATCTTCATAGGGGTCCATTTCACCAAGTGGTGAAAAGCAGAAACTGGCAATGGTTCCTTGCTCTTAATATACCTTCATCTTTCCTAAGTAAATATAAAGTCCAACTCTACGTTCTTCGGTTGTTACTACAAATTCTGTCTAAATGAAAATCTACCTCCTGTTAAAGTGGCTGTGCTAGGACTCTAAATATAACTGCAGTCCAATAGGCACCAGAGTTAAGGTCCCCACACACCTTGCGATAATCGTACGATAATCGCGGAAATCCCGCGATCGTAGGATTATCGTAAGGTGTGTGGAAGCCGTGCGACCTCTACTACTGTATGGTCGCACTACTTTAACTTAGGAACATGTTCGAAAACCCGCCGAGCATCGTACGATGTTCGGCGGGTGTGTAGCATGTTCGTAAGATAAAAGGTAAGATAAAAGCCGAACAATATGGCAAGCGCACACTGCCCGTTCGGCATTGCGGTCATCGGAAGCCCGCCCCTCAGGGGGGCGTGGCTTGTGATCATCGCAAGTACGATCTGCCTGTCCAAGATAGGCAGATTGTACGTTTTTTTTAACCATCGCAAGACAAAAGACTTGCGATGGTTGTAAGGTGTGTGCCCAGCATTAGACCCAGTGCACTCAATAATGGAACAGACCTGGTCAGACACGAGTATCCCCCCTTCCCTGCAATACAAGTCTGTGTGAGAACACTTGTACAGAGGGGTGTGGCTGTTACTCAGCTCTGCCAGTATAGAGGAGTGCTGAGGGGCGTGGCTGTTACTCAGCTCTGCCAGTATAGAGGAGTGCTGAGGGGCGTGGCTGTTACTCAGCTCTGCCAGTATAGAGGAGTGCTGAGGGGCGTGGCTGTTACTCAGCTCTGCCAGCACAGTGTGAGAGCTGGAAGCAGCATTTACACTGAGGCAAATCTGCATTCTTGGGCATATCCTGGGCAAAATCAGTCACACATCACCCTATATGACATAAAAAGGGGCAGAACTTTTAGCCTTTAATAGTTTTAGGGAAGGTCTTTTTGATTTTGGTCTCTGCCTTGTATTTACAATCTGCAGAGAAAACAAGAATGAGTTTACTGCCGGTAGCAACTAATCAGAATTGTAATTTTATGGTTATTTTAAATGGCTTGGAAGGGCTGTTTGTTGTTGGCCGCGGCCTTTTAACTCGGTTTGGGATCTAGTTCACGCCTAATGTTCAGCCTTCATAGTTGAGCTCTGCATGGAAATTCTTGCGAGGGTTGACTTGTTTGCTCACCACTTGACTGCTACGCCAGAGAAATATGAGTGACCCTGTTAGTGGTCTGAGGAATGTACTGACTGATAGCCGTACCAGGCTCAGATCTGACCACACAGGTGGAGGAGGGGCGCGTATTGCATAAACTGCATTTTGCGATGCATATGGGAATCCCGTTGTCTCGCAGCTTCTGCTCATCGGTTTTCTAGCTCTTCAGCAGAAAACTCAGATTGAGCCATACATTTCTCTTTTTCGATGTATACATTGTATAATGAGAGACGAAGGCTAATGGCATACATGTAGAAACTAAAGTATACTGTATGTGAAGTCCTAATAAAGGAAAGCATGGTATCGTACTCCCAAAAATTATCTTATAAAAGGCCCTTTTGTTGAAAATATTAGTTGCATACCTTATTTTGCAGTTCTGTGGTCATGTGACCGCACACCTTCCTTGACCTTCCCTTTTCCCGAGCAAAGGGGCCATATCTGCATTGCCTGAGAGTGGGCAGCAGAAGGATGTGCGGGACAACGGAAGTCCATTCCGGGGCTCTGTCAGCTAAATGGGGCTGGAGGGGAGTGGCAGCAAATCTGATTACCATACTGCAGCAAAGATGTGCGTTGGCATGCCATCATGTAGCTCTGGCCAGAAAGCTGAGGGACGCATACTGACCACGTCAGCATGGATCTGAATTAGTGCTTGGCTTGGTCAGATTGCTTCAGGAAGTGCCGGTGGCTGGCAGGATCAGCAGGTATTTGCATCACCACCACTAGGTGGCACCAAGAAGCATAGGAACAGCATTACTGCCACTAGATGGCACAGAGAAGCATAGGAATGGCATTACCACCACTAGATGGCAGAGAAGCATAGCAACGGCGTTACCGCCACTAGATGGCGCCGAGAAGGATAGGAACAGCATTACCGCCGCTAGATGGCACAGAGGAGCATAGCAACGACATTACCACCACTAGATGGCACAGAGAAGCATAGGAACGGCATTACCACCACTAGATGGCACAGAGAAGCATAGGAAGGGCATTACCCCACTAGATGGCACAGAAGCATAGGAGCAGCATTACCACCACTAGATGGCACCAAGATGCATAGGAAGGGCATTACTGCCACTAGATGGCACAGAGCAATAGGAATGGTGTTACCACCACTAGATGGCATCAAAAAGCATAGGAATGGCGTTACCACCACTAGATGGCACAGAGAGCAATAGGAATGGCATTACCACCAGTAGATGGCACTGAAAAGCATAGGAACGGCATTACCACCACTAGATGGCCCTGAGAAGCATAGGAATGGTGTTACCACCACTAGATGGCCCTGAGAAGCATAGGAATGGTGTTACCACCACTAGATGGCCCTGAGAAGCATAGGAATGGTGTTACCACCACTAGATGGCACAGAAGCATAGGAGCGGCATTACCACCACTAGATGGCACAGAGAAGCATAGGAAAGCTACTACCGCCCCAGCATAGGAATTTCCATTGCTCCTCCGATCACTCTAGTGCTGGTAATGGTGTGCGACTGGCAGTCACCCAGCTTAATACATGAGCCCCTTTAAGTCGTCATGTTGCAGGATAACATCAAGTAATGAACATATTGGCATAATGTAGATACAAGTATCTAATTTATAATTTCTTCCATGCATGAAATATCTTTTTTCTTTTCTCTTTCAGATCAGCGTACGTGTGACCACGATGGATGCAGAGCTGGAGTTTGCCATCCAGCCGAACACCACCGGCAAACAGCTCTTTGACCAGGTGAGTAGCTATTAAAGTCTATATCTTCTGGTAAAAAAAATTGAACCTTCAAATAGCTTCTAGGCCAGTGGTGCTTTCATGAATGCTGCAGCTAGGCAGACGGCTATGAAATCTGCAGATCTTCAGGAGGTCATACATGTGCAGTAGCATCACCGGTAATTTCTATGGAAAGTCCGTCTTCATCAATGATGGCTGGAATGTCGATTTGAATGTCCATGAGCTTCTGCTGTTCCCAATCGGTAGACTGTTTGTGAGGTCTGTGTAGCTCTCGGTGGACCCTGCAGTGAAAGTCTCTGGGGAATAGGGGCAGGCAAGTGTAGGATTTTTGTGGGTATGCCTATTTGATGGGGACTATAAAGGAAGGCCACCAAAGGGGAGGACTAAAGAGGGAGATAGAGGATGGCCACCAGTGAGGGAGAGACTGGACAGGGAGGCCACCATTGAGAAGGGATGACCTAGAGAGGGGGCCATCAGTGGGCGGGGGGCTGGAGAGCTAGGCAGGGAGGCTACCAGTGAGTAGGGGAGACTAGAGAGGGGGGCCACCTGTGATGGCGGAGTAGACTACAGAGGAGGGGCACCAGTGAGGGGGTGCCACCATTGACAGGGAGACTAAAGAAGGAGGCCACCAAGAGACATATATATAACCACTCATCACATTTTTGCTATAGGGCCCCATGATCTGTAGTTACGGCTCTGCTTCTGCACTTGTATAAGTAAGAAAAATCTAATGGTATAAAATAATAATTCCTTTTTATCCCGTAAGCCAAGTCAAGATCTCGCAACCCAGTAGTAATACGGCCCTCAGATCAGGGCCGGATTTCCCACAAGGCCAACCAAGGCCCGGCCTTGGGGCAGCAGGGGTGTGGAACTCCTATCTCCTGATGCCCGGGACATGCAGTTCCGGGCACCGGGCATTTTAGTTAAATATCAGGCTGGCCCATAAAGAGAAGCCGCAGCCAACGTACGTGTTCCCAGCAATCCATAGGTGTATGTAAAGCCCTGTGAGCCTTGGTATTGGCAGGAACAGCTCTGGGTGTTGTCTGTTGGCCACGGCAGTGAGAGGAGGGGACGTTCACCCGGCGGGATGAGGTATGCTGCTGGGTCCCCTCCTCTCTCCTGACACTGTCGGACTCTCGGTCCATTACTTTTTAGAGGGGGTGACACCACAATGACTGTACTGTAAGTCATTGCGGTGTAACCCCTCCATTGGTGTCACCCGGGTGCGGTCCGCCCCGCCCTTGTGACGCCACTGTATAACGGCCAACATTTTATTTATATGGCTTAAAGGATAAAGGCATTTTTAGACAAAGTGTGCATATTCTTTTTGCCCCATTCCCCTCAACCAAATGCTTCCACCCTCACCCTCCACAGATCTGTACTTACCTAGATTCGGGGCCACTGCTCTGCTGTTTGGATGACATCCAACGCTGCAAGTCCCCCCCCTCCTGTCTGCAACCGTCTCCTGGAGACCGCCCTATCTAAGTCTATGGGCCTGTAATGTGCAGGTGTGGCCAGTAGAGGGGGCGTTGTGGTGCTAGATGTAAACTGCGGCACTATAGGATCCTGACAAGTATGAATCTGTGGATGGGGATGGCCCCATAGAAATCTATGGGCCTGTAACGTGCAGGTGTGGCCAGTAGAGGGGGCATTGTGGTGCTAGATGTAAACTGCGGGACTGTGTCTATTGGATCCTAGCAAGTGTGAATATGTGGAGGGAACGGCCCCATAGAAATCTATGGGGCTGTAATGGGCAGGTGTGGTCAGTAGAGGGAGCATTGTGGTCCTAGATGTAAACTACGGAACTGTGCCTGTGGGATCTCGATAAGTATGGATCTGTGGAGGGGGTGGGCAGGATCGTTTACTGTTTTATTACCTGTTGATTGTGCCGTAACTGACCAAGCTGTCCAGCCAAAATGACAATTACAGGGTTTAGGACAAACCCTAACAAACTGCTGGTGGTGCTTATAGTATTCAGCTTTTATCATAAAGCTTAAAGGATTAGTGCACTTTTTGCCCCTGCTCCCTTTGATCTAAATGACCTCTGCCTCCACAGATCTGTACTTATTGAGATCCAAGGGCCGCTGCCCCCGCTATTTGTTGAGATCTAGCTCTACAAGTCTCCCCCTTCTGTCTGCGCCCATCTCCCTGATGGAAGTTTGCCCCATAGAAGTCTATGGGACTGTAATGTGCAGGTGCGGCCACTAGAGGGAGTGTTGCAGTGCTGGATGTAAACCGCAAAACCATGCCTATTGGATCTTGGTAACTACGGATCTGTGGAGGGGCGGCCCTATAGAAGTCTATAGGACTGTAATGTACAGGAGTGGCCAGCAGAGGCAGAATTGAAGTGCTGGATGTAAACAACAGAACTGTGCCTGTTAGAGCTCAGTAAGTAGGGATCTGTGGAGGGAGCAGCCCCATAGAAGTCTATGAGGCTGTAATGTGCAGGTGCGGCCAACAGAGGGAGCATTGCAGCGATGGATGTAATAACGGTGGCACCGTGCCCATTAGATCTCTGCAAGTATGGATCTTGGGGGGGG
>NW_017307008.1:720127-721760 GCF_000935625.1 Nanorana parkeri
TTTAAAGGGATTTCCCAAAAATAAATAAAACCCTGTTGCTGTAAATGCTTTAGACTGTAGACATCTAAAGACTACACTGTCCACAAGGTGGCAACACTGCTGCGCAATTTCACTTCAGAACAAGCGGCGCCATCACCCTTTTACAGGAAGTTGAAAAATAACCGCTTGTTGGCAGGATCAACAGGTTAAAAAAAAACCTTCTGCCACATATAACTAATAATTATAAACACTTTGCATTGGGAGGAAGTTGACTGTTGGCCGTTGACCATGGCAGTGGCGTTGACCATGGCAGTGGCGTTGACCATTGGCTGCAAAGTCTTCTGCAACCTGCAGAACCTAAAACACGTTAAGATGTCGCAACACCGCGCCATTGTAGAAGGTTCTCTTTTGGGATGTGGAATCCTGTGCGTGTGCCCAGCGGTCTGGATGTTGGGCCTCGGCTCCCGGCGTTTGTATGGTGACAGCTGACACTGATAACGGCGCAATCTGCGGTTTGCCGGTTTCTTCGCGTTGCATTTGGCAAGAGTTCAATGCAAACTAAAAATGATGCCAGAAAATCCTCGGCTTGGGATATTGCGCGCACAGTCGTGGCTCCTGATGGAGACTACAACACACATTGAGCAGGCGGGGGCCCCATCAGGAAACCCATCCAAAGCAATGCAGGGGAGTGAGTGAGCCGCCTATAGATGGGAAGTAGCTGAATAAGTCTGGAGGAGATCAGCAGTACTGAGATATACAATATGATGGAGGGGGGGTTGGGGGGTGAAAACAGGAATTTGAGTGAAAACATGGCAATGGTTGGATAATACACATTTCTAACAAAGTGAATGCCGTCCATTGTGAACAGGCAACCTCAGCTCTCCAGCTATGGTGAAACTACAAATTCCATCATGCCTCTGGGAGTCATGTCCTGTGGCTGTCAGTGTTGCAATGCCTCATGGGACTTGTAGTTCAACAGACAACCAAGCACACCTACTTCTGAGTTGGGGTATACATCTAATGTAACTGGAGAGGGGAGAGTAGATGCCTTCCAGAGAGGGAATGAAAGACATCTGCACAGTGGCATAGCAGCCGCACCAGCCCAGGTGGCCGCCATGGGGCCTGGCGGTGGAAGGGGGCACCATTCTTTATTTTTTAGAGGTATTTATATAGTGCCATCAATTTACGCAGGAATGGAAAAGGCTCCTGCACCACAGTAGGAAAAAAAAAGAATTATGATCATATTTTTTATTAATAATAATGATATAACATCAAATATTCAATTAAAAAAAAGATATACACTTTAATTTTTTGTATTTTTATTATTTTTAATAGTGTATTAATATTATTATACCTCTCCCCCCCTCCCTTGTCTGCAGGTGGTGAAAACCATCGGCCTCCGAGAAGTCTGGTTTTTCGGGTTGCAGTACCAGGACACGAAGGGGTTCTCCACGTGGCTGAAGCTCAACAAAAAGGTAACATATTGGGGTAGAGGAAACAAACGTTCCCTTCCATCTTGCGGCTGGAATTGTAAAGCGATCCTAGACGTGGTCATCGCGGTTGACGACAAGGAGACCGGATCAATGTTGGCGGTTCAATCGCAGCAGAAAAATGGCTTTTACGAAATTGCCAATTTTTTTTTTTTTTTATCACC
>NW_017307008.1:722144-725519 GCF_000935625.1 Nanorana parkeri
CTGATCACTGGGGGAGGGGAGACTGAGGAAATGCATCTTCCTGCCTGCAGCAGGCTGATCACTGGGGGAGGGGAGACGGAGGAAATGCTTCTGCCTGCAGCAGACTAATCACTGGGGGAGGGGAGACGGAGGAAATGCTTCTGCCTGCAGCAGGCTGATCACTGGGGGAGGGGAGACGGAGGAAATGCATCTTCCTGCCTGCAGCAGGCTGATTACTGGGGGAGGGGAGACGGAGGAAATGCTTCTGCCTGCAGCAGGCTTATCACTGGGGGAGGGGAGACCTGAGGAAATGCATCTTCCTGCCTGCAGCAGACTGATCACTGGGGGAGGGGAGACGGAGGAAATGCTTCTGCCTGCAGCAGGCTTATCACTGGGGGAGGGGAGACCTGAGGAAATGCATCTTCCTGCCTGCAGCAGACTGACCACTGGTGGAGGGGAGACGGAGGAAGTGCTTCCTCCTGCCTGCAGCAGACTGATCACTGGGGGGAGGGGAGACTGAGGAAATGCATCCGCGTACAGTAATGAGTTGCTCCAGTTCCTCTCTTACAGATTTGGTCTCTTTTTTGTTTTTGGTCAGGTGACCGCTCAGGACGTGCGGAAGGACAGCCCGTTGCTGTTCAAGTTCCGCGGCAAGTTCTACCCGGAAGACGTCTCCGAGGAGCTGATCCAGGACATCACCCAGAGGCTCTTCTTCCTGCAGGTGAAGGAAGGCATCCTGAACGACGACATCTACTGCCCTCCGGAGACCGCCGTCCTCCTGGCCTCCTACGCCGTGCAGGCAAAGTACGGCGATTATAACAAGGACGCGCAGAAGCAGGGCTACCTGTCGCAGGACAAGCTCCTCCCTCAGAGGTACGGGGCGCAGGAGAGTCCAATGTTGTATCTGCGTTAGAACATATCGGGGTGCCGATGCAGCACAGAGCGTTGTCGCCCTGTAACAGGAAGGACCTGAGCAAAGACCTCCATGGCGGGATCACCAGGGACTATATCATGAAAGCCATGTGACCCGTGGGGGGTGGGGGGGTGGTTGAGGGCCCCGGGTGCACTCTGTCATGGTGGAAAGGAGATGTTTTCTATCCGGGTGACCGGACTTTTTGGCAATTTTTCGGACGTCACTAAAAAAATGAACCTTTTTGCTTATTTGTAGAGTTCTGGAGCAGCACAAGCTCAGCAAGGACCAATGGGAGGACAGAATCCACATCTGGCATGAGGAGCACAGGGGCATGTTAAGGTAAAGATACGGCATGATGTGGGCATGTAACATGAGCGGTTTGGTATCTGGATGACCCCCCCTAATATTGAGTAGGTCCCCCTTCTCCTGACCCATCCAGGCATGGACTCCACTAGACCTCTGAAGGTATGCTGTGCGATCTGGATGAACCCCTAATATTGAGTATGTCCCGTTCTCCTGACCCGGCCAGGCATGGACTCCACTAGACCTCTGAAGGTATGCTGTGGTATCTAGATGACCCCCCTAATATTGAGTAGGTCCCCCTTCTCCTGACCCGGCCAGGCATGGACTCCACTAGACCTCTGAAGGTATGCTGTGGTATCTAGATGACCCCCCCTAATATTGAGTATGTCCCGTTCTCCTGACCCGGCCAGGCATGGACTCCACTAGACCTCTGAAGGTATGCTGTGGTATCTAGATGCCCCCCCCCCATATTGAGTAGGTCCCCCTTCTCCTGACCCGTCCAGGCATGGACTCCACTAGACCTCTGAAGGTATGCTGTGGTATCTAGATGCCCCCCCCCCATATTGAGTAGGTCCCCCTTCTCCTGACCCGTCCAGGCATGGACTCCACTAGACCTCTGAAGGTATGCTGTGGTATCTAGATGCCCCCCCCCCATATTGAGTAGGTCCCCCTTCTCCTGACCCGTCCAGGCATGGACTCCACTAGACCTCTGAAGGTATGCTGTGGTATCTAGATGCCCCCCCCCCATATTGAGTAGGTCCCCCTTCTCCTGACCCGTCCAGGCATGGACTCCACTAGACCTCTGAAGGTATGCTGTGGTATCTAGATGCCCCCCCCCCATATTGAGTAGGTCCCCCTTCTCCTGACCCGTCCAGGCATGGACTCCACTAGACCTCTGAAGGTATGCTGTGGTATCTGGATGACCCCCCCCTAATATTGAGTAGGTCCCTCTTTTCCTGAACCGGCTTTTGTGTGACGCGTTGTACGGTTCGGTATCTGTGAATAATGCTGTACTGTTGTGCCGCGCAGGGAGGACGCAATTCTAGAATACCTGAAGATCGCCCAGGACCTGGAGATGTACGGAGTCAACTACTTCAGCATCAAGAACAAGAAGGGCTCGGAACTTTGGCTCGGAGTGGACGCCTTGGGGCTGAATATTTATGAGCAGAATGACAGGTAACCATTGCACAAGCGCAGAGACGGCTGCCAATTGTCCCTTCAGGTTCCGTGTTTGTTAGTTACGAAGCACAAAAATAAAGGTTATTACAAGATTGTGTCCCCCGGGGCTCCAGGAAAGTTTAATTCCACGGGAAGGAGCCCTGATCGGGCGTGAGCGCGTTTCTTTACAACTATCCACATTCTAAGGATAAGGAGCGCGCCTTTAAATATCTCCCCCAGAACCTCGGGTACCCCTGAAGTCCGGACACGTTCTGCCACTTTCCAGGAGGTGCCTTTTGGCTAGGAAGGTTACTTTAGATTTCAGGGTGGGCTGTTTTTATAAAGAGGACCTGTACTGTGGAAGCTGTGACCACAAGAGGCGAGCAGGGGACGAAGGCTTAGCCTTGCCGCACCTTGTTCCTTATTGTTTCTGCTTGGAGGCGGCCATCTTGGCAGAGAAGCAGAGCTTTCCTTCATGTCAGAGCTGTCCCCCCCCCCCTTCAGTGACTGGGGGAGTTATAATTAGGGGTGAGATCAGATTTGGACCGGGTTCAGTCTGCATCTGACCTCCTCTGAATCCCAAAGCAGCATAGGACCACCTGAAAGCTTCCTTCGGGGCTCGGTGGAGCTCCTTCGGGGCTCGCTCCTTCTGGGCTCGGAGGAGCTCCTTTTGGGGGTTCGGGAGGAGCTCATCCCTGGTATCGATCAAAAAGCAGTAGCAGAGGAGGAGGAAGCACAGATCCACATGATGGATGAAGCAGGGGGATCCTTGCACTGCAGGTCCTCAGGTACAACATCCTCTCCAGCAAAGAGAACACTCCAAATCTGGTGAGCCCATCAGTCGGAGGCAACAGTGCCTTAGATCTCACACTGCAGATATACAGCCATGAGGCTACAAAACAGGAGAGTCCAGGCACAAGAAATGCGTTGCTGTTTTTTTGGGGGGGGAGGAATTCATAGCAAAAGGTTAAATTTATAGGCTACTGATTGAGTACAATTAACATTTGTAGAGGTTCCCTGTC
>NW_017307008.1:725667-727483 GCF_000935625.1 Nanorana parkeri
AAGAAAAAAAAAAATATATATATATATAATGGTATCATTCATTCTGTGACATACCAGAACACTGAGTTACTGGTAATCTTTGTCAGTGATAGGTAATCAGCTGAAATTAAAACTCCAATAAATGTCACGAGCTGCCCCATAATGCAACAGTCCTGATTATGTGGTTACTTAGTATTTTGTTACTCATGTAGTAGTGTTTGCAGTACACCAGAGGGCGCACTTGCGCATTTAAACATTTTTCGAATTGCTTCATCAGCCCGGATTTCTTTTTTTATTCTGGTCTAATGTGGTTTTCATTCTTTTGCTCTTTGCTTAGACAGACATGTCTTTCAGTAGGCCTCCTGTATGAACGTTAAACGCTTGTAAAGACCCTAAAATGTACAGAACAGATGTTTAAAAAAAACAAAACATTCTGCATTGTGCCATAAATATCTTAAAATAAATATACCAGCTGACCTAAACTGCTCACACATGGATTTATTTTATGTATTTAATTTTTAAACAGAAAAGGATCGAGAACTACCCATTTTTTTTATGTCTGGTAATATCGTCTTGCAAAAAAAAAATTTTTTTTCATAGACTAAAAAAAAACCATGTTGGTTAAGGGCTTGGCGAACAAATTGCCTGGCAGCTAAGTGGCGTAAAAAATTGGGATTTGAACTGTTTGGGATATATTGAGTGCTTGAAAACATTGTTACTCTAGATTAAAAAAAAAATCTATTTTTTTTTTTCTAAAAATGTATTTTGTGGAAAAGGACACTAACCTTTATTTTTATTCGGGTGCAAAGCATTGCCAAGTTATTTACAAAGGAGATGGATTAAACTGAAGAAAAAACAACATTGAACAGGAGGGAAACAAAATATTTCAACTGGGAACAAAATCCAAATCGGAACAAAAATTAAACTGTAAACAAAATTAAAATGGGAGCAAAAATTTAATTGGGGGAAAAAAATAAACTGGAAAAAAAATTGAACAGAAGGGAAACGAAATTCAAATCGGAACAAAAATTAAACTGGAAAACGTGGAAAAGGACACGAACATTTTTGATTGGGGTGCAAAGCATTGCAAAGTTATTGACCAGTAGAAAATAAATTAAACTGAAAAATTGAAACAAAAATTAAACAAACTGTAAAAAAAATTAAATTGGGAAAAAGGAAATGGGGAATAAAAGAAAATGCAGAAAAAAAAAAAAAAAGCAAATGGGTGAGAAAAAAATTGAAGCAAATGGGTGAGAAAAAAATTGAAGCAAATGGGGGAGAAAAAAATTGAAGCAAATGGGGGAGAAAAAAATTGAAGCAAATGGGGGAGAAAAAAATTGAAGCAAATGGGGGAGAAAAAATATGAATATTAATGGTTAGAAAAATTGAAATACATCAGAAAAATAGTTAAGGGGAAGAAGGAGTTAATTAGGGTAAACCTAAGGGCCCATTCACACTATAGGCGGTGACAGGAGTCGTACCACACGGTAACCACTAGGGCATGTATAAACCTTTTGTTTTCTATGTGCCCCATTCACACCACAACACGGGGCATGCTGCATTTATCTATAGCGCACTGCAGCGGGGGTCACCACAGCGCAATGTAAAGTGCTGCTGTACGGAGACGTGAACAGAGCGTTCACTTTATACTCTCCAGATACAGTTAAAGGAGAACTATGAGGTGAGCGCTTTTCACTCACCTCATAGTTCTAGCCGACATGAGACTGTCACAGGTCGGCTCAGTAGATCGGGAGGTGAGCGAACACATACCGGCGTTCGCTCACCTCTCGATCCTGTCACGGCTCTCTGCCGTGACAGGGGAGGGGCTGGATTCCCC
>NW_017307008.1:727617-738632 GCF_000935625.1 Nanorana parkeri
GAGACTGTCACAGGTCGGCTCAGTAGATCGGGAGGTGAGCGAACACATACCGGCGTTCGCTCACCTCTCGATCCTGTCACGGCTCTCTGCCGTGACAGGGGAGGGGCTGGATTCCCCCCTCCCCGCTCCGATCTGCCAGCGCTGACTGGCGGAACGGACGGGGGAGGGGTACAGCTGGCTCTGCCTCTAGATAGGCAGAGCCAGCTGTCAGTCACGCAGCTGGGCGGATCCAGACATAATTGTCGGGATCCGCTTCAGCTGCTGCGTCTCAGTATACCACGAGCTACTATACTGAGCCTAGGGTGACGGGAGGACGCTAGTTTGTGTCCTCCCATTACCCTAAGGAGAACTATGGGGAAAAGCCCTGACCCCATAGTTCTCCTTTAAGAAAAAAGAAAAGAAAAAAAATTGCAGAGCGTCTAGCATTGTAATAACACGAGGCGCCGCGGCTCACTGCTGCCACCTAGTGGACACGCTGTGAACTGCCCCATCTTACCATACGGTTGGTGTATATGAGCCCTAGTGGGGCTAATAAGGGATTACATAGGAACACATTTTTTTTGGATACTTTTAACAATCTTTTTCCTTTTCCAGATTGACGCCCAAGATTGGATTCCCATGGAGCGAAATAAGAAACATTTCATTCAACGACAAGAAATTTGTGATCAAACCCATTGACAAGAAGGCACCGGTGAGTAGTTTGGGTGACACGCCTACTGTTTGCTCAAATCAGGAGAGCAGCATAGGGTGACAACGCTGCAACTCCATAGATACAGTGTAGTAAATGAGCGTTGCCACGCTAGGACACGAAGTGTTACTGGCAGGTAGAAAAAATGGCAGTTGACCTTTTATCCACATGCGGTTAGAAGAGAAAGTCGGCAGGTTTCTGGGGCTCAAAACTTCCATCGGGGCTTAAAAACAGAAATGGACGAGAATACTGGACTGGTATCCCCTTCAGTTACTGCCCTGGTGAATGGGAGTTTTGAGCCCCGAAACGCGTCGGCTTTCTCCTAAACTTTGGCCACATGCAGTGACCTATTGGACTTGTGGCGCTCTCATCCTTTCTACATCCTTCCAACACTTAACCTGGGGAATTTATTTTCCAAATGGTTGGCCATGTCCATGTGATGGGCGGTTGGGCCCAATAGTTGACTGTGAAATCTGGATCGCGGGGTGTGAATACTGAGACTTCAGTTCAGTTTATTGCGACAATGGTAAGTTTTTTTTTTATATGCTTTTGTTTCAGGACTTTGTGTTCTACGCTCCCCGATTACGCATCAACAAGAGAATCCTGGCGCTGTGCATGGGCAACCATGAGCTGTACATGCGCCGCAGGAAGCCGGACACCATTGAAGTGCAGCAGATGAAGGCTCAGGCCAGGGAAGAGAAGCACCAGAAACAGATGGAGAGGTAACAGGAAGTTACTAAATCACGTCCTAGAGGTGTTCTCTTTATGTGTACTCTACTTGTGGTTGGCCTTCCTTGGCTCCTCCCACCCCATCTTCTATATATGTCCCACACATCATGGCGGTGCTAAACCATTGGCTTAGCGTGCAGTTTAGTAGAAAGCCATCCAGAAATACCAATAAATTACCCATTTTCCTCGATTTTACGAGCAGTTACATGACTGCAGTGTCTGTTCTTCTCCACCTTGCTCCAAGGGCCATGGTTGGAACCCATAATTGATGCTCTTTGCTGTGGGAGCTTCTGTCCATCCCCAGCTCGGGGCGGGATGGGAGGTGTGGCTAGTGTATAGGGCAGCATATGTCTATACAACGTCCTGCACCACGCTGATACTGCAGGATGGCCCAACAAGGAGATACTGAGGCGGAACCTGGTCACCTCGTTGTCATAATAAGGAAAATGAAGGTGTCGAAGGTGTTCCCGGGTCTTTGGAACCCAGTGATGAAGAATAAGATGGACGGACGCTTCTTATAGAATAGAAATGATAGAAAACCTTTAATAAAACTTTGATCCCTTTAAGTCCTTCGTGTCCTCTGCATGTCCACCCATGTCTCACCATCCGTGGAGCCGGGTGAGGTTATTTCTTCTGTTCTGGGGTCGTTGTTTGTCCTTCTTATTGTTCCACCTTGATTCCCCAGAGCTCTGCTGGAAAATGAGAAGAAGAAGAGAGAACTCGCTGAGAAAGAGAAGGAGAAGATTGAGCATGAGAAGGAGGAGCTGATGGAGAGGCTACGACAGATCGAGGAGCAGACCAGGAAAGCCCAGGAAGGTATCTGCTTGTATCTCTTTGGATGGTATTGTGTTTCTATAGAAAATTGCAGAATATTGCCCCGTGCTCCGTATATTATAAATAAGGTCGTCGCATATATAGGATACATCTGCAGCTGAACTCCGGGCACATGGCTAGATACATCGACGACATACATATAAAAGCTGCCAAATGATTTTTATTTCTGTCAAGTTTTGAGATTTACATAGCTCTGTCACACAGCTCAGCTTTGTCTGGCATGGCAGGACACCAGATTTTTCTTTGCTGCATTTATGTAACACTTAAGTCCGTGACACACTGCATGCGAAGCCGTGCAGAGCGAAGCAAAACTCACTATGTTTAGTGTTAGTAGCCAAAGGAAATACTCAACACTCCATATGGAGGAGCATGTGACTCACCATGTAACAGCACTTGGACACTCAGTGCTGCCACACAGGGAGTCCAAGCCCCTTTTTATAGGAGCACAATTCGGAGACATGGGCAGAACACTGTCCCCCTATACCAGGAAGTGCTTGAACATGGACCTTCAGGGCAGGATCACCAGGGATTATTTAATCAAACGCTACAGATTTGAAAAATTATCGTTTCCCATTGCACAGAGTTGGAGGAGCAGACCCGAAAAGCCCTGGAGTTAGAGGAGGAAAGGAAAAGAGCACAGGAGGAGGCTGAAAGACTCGCAAGAGAACGGCAGGCAGCCGAGGAAGCCAAAGATGCCCTTCTGAAACAGTCCCAAAACCAGCAGAAGAATCAAGAGCAGCTGGTAAGTCTGGTTTCTACCCCAAGAACAATGTTGGGCTGTGAGATCCTATTCACGTTTTTTCAGTGCATGATAAAGCCCATATGGCAACCAATGGCGTAACAATAGCCATAACAGCCCATGCGGCTGCTTTGGGGCCTGGGGTAGGAAGGGGACACCCATAAGTGTGAATAGGAACTGAAGCCCAACTCCAAGCCAATGATGCTTGTTGTCATCGCTAAGGACAGGACCCAGTCCTGGTGGCGTAAAGTTCTGCATTACTGCTCTCCATGTTTAAATACTGATTGTTGACTTTGCTTTCCAGGCCATGGAACTGTCTGAGCTGACGAGCACCATCTCTCAGCTGGAACTGGCCAGACAGAAGAAAGAGTATGAAGCCGATGAATGGCAACAGAAGGTAAGGGTGGCAGAGGTCCTCTAGTATTGTAAATTCACCTTTATGCCCAAATCTGACCTCCGGCCTTTCCTTCAGTCTTGCACAGTTGTACCGGTTCCTCTCTTGGACTGAAATTGCTTCCTCTATCACTGCACACTGGAAGCTTCTCACAATGTGCATTAGAAGCAGCAGCAAGTCAAAGAGCCCGCCTCATTTCCTGGCCCCCATCCCTTTCACTCATTCGATTTCAGTTCTATCAATCATGGAGGCTCAGCCTCGCATGTGGGCGTTGCACAGGACAGTCTGTATGCAAATACATCCTGCCTAGGAACATCCACCCTTCTAGACTGACACCCACACATCAAGGCATTTTAATATTTACATAACTCCTCCCAGAACTTCTAAAGCTTTCAAGAGCCATGGTTGATGTCATCGCGCAGCATTCTCCTGTGAGGCTCCAGGGCAGCTGGTTAATGCCCCTTTGTGACCCTGTTGTGTGGCGTTTCACTGGCGCCGGAAAGAAAGGAAAGACGAGGCGTTGCCCGCGGCAGGCCGTAATCATGAATATATCCTTTATATGAAATGTATCGGTGCCCGTCCTTAATATTGAACATTTGTTTTGCTCCTGCGCAGGCCCAGAACGTGCAGCTTGACCTGGAGAAGACCAAAGAAGAGCTCAAAATGGTGATGACCACTACTCACGTCCAGGAGCCGGTACACGCTGAGAACGAACAGGACGACGACCAGGACGAGAACGGAGCGGAGGCCAGCGCGGACCTGAAGGCGGAAGCCATGATCAAGGACAGGAGCGAGGAGGATCGTACCACGGAGGCCGAGAAAAACGAAAGGGTCCAGAAACACCTGCAGGTAATTCTCCAGAATTTATGGGATAGTTGACTAGGTACACCACCTCCCGGCCGATCTGACCGCCAAATTCTTTTCCCGGCTTTCCCAATAGTGTGATCGCTGTGATTGGCTATCATAGTGATCACATGATCGTGAGCTTCTCTTACAGGTTCCTGATCTTTGACCGGGAGCTGTCACAACACTGGGGGGCGTGCAATTCAGAAAAAAAGGGAACTCCTTTTTTTGACCACACAGAATAAGGCCCACCTCCTGAAACCCCAAGCAGCTTTGTCAGCCATGCCCTGTTCTCCCCTGTGCATTTTGTTTTCAAGTGCACTTATCCTTTAACCTCTTTCCGCTGGCGTAACGCATATTTGCTGCAGCGCGGCGGATGGGTGTTGACGCTGGGGTGCTGCCTATATGCATCCATGGGGATGTGCATGATCCCAGCATACTGACCAAGCTGTCAGACCGCTCACAGGTCACTGTAACCCCGATCACATGGTCAGGACTCCGCCTCCCAAGGTTAAAACCCAGTTTAAGGTCCAGTGGGAGGGGGCAGCAAAGGGTAAGATCCAGTGGGAGGGGGCAGCAAAGGGTAAGATCCAGTGGGAGGGGGCAGCAAAGGGTAAGGTCCAGTGGGGGGTGTAACTGTTCTAAGCAGCTGGTGGGTTTTCTGTATAAAGGTATTTATAGCGCCGATCTGTTTTTTTTAACAATTGAGTACAAATGACCGTTTTTGGGTTTTCCGCCTAGCTCTTGAGCTCCGAACTAGCCAACGCCAGAGACGACACCAAGAAGACCGCCAACGACTTACTGCATGCCGAAAACGTGCGCGCCGGCAGGGACAAGTACAAGACGCTCCGCCAGATCCGCCAGGGCAACACCAAGCAGCGCATAGACGAGTTTGAAGCACTGTAACAAAGCGTGCCCCCGTACATTGTTACAATGTCGCCTCCTTCCTTTTCCATGGCTCAGCTGGAACTTCTGCACCACTATGAGTCCGAGTATGATGCAGTACAATCGATTTTTAGGTCTGTAGCCTGGCCAATGTTCTTTTTAAAGCGACCAGTCCCATCCATGTCCCGTTTCCTGGTCCGAGGACATTAAACCGGCAGCTACAGAAAACCGCTTTATGTTTCTCCAGCAGTTTTGAAGATTACAATGCTACGGCCCCTTGAAATGCCTTATCCCCCTCCCCTATTTTCTATCATTATAACAATGGAGATTTGAATGCCTTTATATGTCTGTATAGGCCACATTTTTTTAAGGAATGATTTTTGTCTATTGCTTGCACTGGATTAATGGAACTGTATCGTCTCCAGAGAGACGACGCCATGTTTGTCATGCATTCCATTGGTTTTCTACCATCGTTTGTATATGGGAATACTTGGAACGGGTTTTGTTATATTTGTAGAGGATAGAAGAGCAATATTATACAGGCTTTGTAATCCGCTATATATAGGTTTTCTACTATTTGTAAAAGTTCTATCGAGAAATGACTAGAAGCAGCTACTGACGGGTTTATATGTGGCGAAAAAGCAGGCCTTACATATCAGATGACCGGTTGTGCCTAAGGCAGGGTATTGCGTGCTCTATCGTGCCATATCTGAGGGATAGAACACTCTTTTGTCTTCCTGATTTTGCTTTTGGGTACAAAGGCTTGGTGGGGGAGCACTGGACCCAATAACGAGTGAAAATTAGCTCAATGGCTGGTTCCTAATGGCAGCTCAATGTCAACTGGGGCTCTCTGTCAGCCAGGGCAGCTCGCCATCAACCGGGGCTCACTATCAACTAGGGTAGCTCACTATCAACCAGGGCAACTTGCCGTCAACTGGGGCTCGCCATCAACTGGGGCTCTGTCAACCGGGGCAGCTTGCCATCAACCGGGGCTCTGTCAACCAGGGCAGCTCACCATCAACCGGGGCTCTCTGTCAACTAGGGCAGCTTGCCATCAACTGGGGCTCTCTGTCAACCAGGGCAGTTCGCCATCTATCAACTAGGGTAGCTCATTGTCAACCAGGGCAACTTGCCATCAACTGGGGCTCGACAACAACCGGGGCTCTGTCAACCAGGGCAACTTGCCATCAACCGGGGCTCTCTGTCAACCAGGGCAGCTTGCGATCAACTGGGGGGGTCCCTGTAGAGGTCAAAGCAGTGTATGAAGGATGAGGGTGCCGCAAGTCCAGTAAAAAGTTCATCTTAACAGGTCAAGACGCTTTGAGGTTCTCACAACTCCACCTTCATCAGGTCTTGAGTGCTGGAAAAGGCAGACTAGCGATCTACAATCCTTCTAATTGACCAATCATTCTAATGGCCACCACTCAAGCCCCAATCAAAGAGAAGACGTGAGCCCTCCCGAAAAGTGTTGGCCGTATACACTAAACTCTTACTGGACTTAATATACACTTGTGGTGCTCTCATGCTTTATACATGGGTTGCTCTTAGGGGCCATTCACATTGTAGCGCATTGCACTTCAAGGCATGCACTTTTGATAGGTGAGGCACATTACGTTTTACGTCCTGACCATTGGCGGTCAACGCAGCCAAAGAATAAGGTCCTTGCACTTGATTAAAAAGGGTTGTAACTCCCCTTCAATTTTGTAAGGGTGTCGGATTAGGCAGCCCATTCATTTCAAATGGCAAGGCACAAAAAAAAAGGTCCTGCCAAATTTTTTATTATTAAAAGGAGCACTTCACATTGAACAGAGCACTATGCATCTGTGTGTTACAGGCACTGCAGAATTGGCAAGGCACATTGGCAAGGGATGGCAATGCACCACAACAAATATATATGGTGTGTTACTGCAATGTGCATTGGGGTGTGAATGAGCCCTTAAAGATATACTGTCACCTTGCCCATTCTGGCACAAACCAGACCCCCCGCCTGCCAACCCACTACTACTCACCTCTGCGGCTGCCACAGCAAAATCCCCAATGCTTCCAGATATGGGAAATCATTGGACCATCTCCCATGGTGCAGTCCTCAGACCTAGTGCCCAGCCTAGGTAAACCCCTACCTAGATGTCTACTAATTCTTTCTCTGACGGTGTTGCTGACTGGGCAGACTTGGCCCATTCACGTCATGGCCCATTTAAAATAAAAATCTCCCCAGCCCCTTCCCCCTCCGTAACCCCCTTACCTGTTCTAAGATCCTTCCAGCCCCATCTTGCCTCCTTTTTGATGGCCTCCCACGGCGTTTACTGCCTCACTGCAGATATCATGCTTTGAGCTGCCTGCATGGTAACTTCTCATAGACTATAAAGGACAGCGGTACGTGAATGGGCCACATTATGACTTGGACCACTCGCATCATAAAGTGGATCTTTCGCGTACCGTTTCCAGCATGGGACTCCATACTGCCGTTGCCCGTCATTGGCTTGGTCCATTCACGTCATTGCCCTTGAACCTCTCACGTCATTGGGCCTGGACCTCTCACGTCATTGGGCCGTTCACGTCATTGGACCTTGGGCCATTGACGTCATTGGACCTTGGGCCATTCACGTCATTGGGCCTTGGGCCATTCACGTCATTGGGCCTTGGGCCATTCACGTACCATTGCCCTCAAAGTCTATGAGAAGTTACCATGCGGGCAGCTCCAAGTAGATATCTGCAGCGAGGCTATAAAGGTTATCAAAAGAAGGCAAGGTGGGGATGGAAGGATCTTGGAACAGGTAAGGGGACCAAGAAAGTGGGAGGGACTGGAGTTTTTTTTTCTTCTTTTTTTAAATGAACATGTCCTTTAAAACTCCACTAATGTGAGCTTTGCCTCCTGAAGATAATAAAAAAAGCAAAACTAAAAACCCCCCCCAAAATCTCCATTGCTGCTGGATAGCAAGTATTACATATATTTTCTTTACATTTAATGATATAAGTATTTGTTTTTTTTCTTCTAGCTATGCACAGTTTAGTGAAATATTAGAGAGGATAAAAAAAAAGGCCTTCAGGAAGTCAAATATAAAATAAAAAACCGTATACTGTATTATAAAAAAAGTTATTTTGAAATAAAAGTAACGCGTGAGGAGCGATCAGTATTAGTCCTATTTCTGGTGTTTTTTTTATTTGACCGATATTTACTCATTAACGCCATCTTTTATGGCTAACATTTTTTTTTTTCCCCCCCCCAAGTTTAAAAAGTGTTAATATTTCTAAACTATAGTCTATTGCTGTAAATTATATTGACGAGATTTATAACCGCTCATAGGGGACACTTTTTTTGTTTTTTTTAGTTCCTTTCTAACCAAGCAAGTGCAGATTGCCTGTTTAAACTATGTTTGTGACGTTTTAGTTTGTGGTCATTTGTGATCTGACCTTGTTCTATTCTTCCAGTGCCAATAAAGATCATTTTGAATCTGATGTGTCTTTTTGTTACCCTCGGCTCCCTGCAATCTCGCATCTCCGCAATGTAAGCCTTTTGAAGCTGCCGCAGCATCCGTGCCCTCTCCTCCTGCCCCGTACCACCGTTGCCCACCTACAGCTATTGGCTTTCTCTGCCCTCATGTTCCCGAGCAATATATGATGTAGGGCATCCACGGAATCCCTTTTAAGACATGCGTGCTCAAGCAACTGATCGACAGATTTAGAAGGGTCTCATTCATCCAGGTCATGGTATAGCTGTAGAAGGGTCTCATTCATCCAGGTCATGATATGTCTGTAGAAAGTTCTCATTCATCCAGGTGATGGTACATCTGTAGAAGGGTCTCATTCAGCCAAGTCATGGTACATCTGTAGAAGGGTCTCATTCATCCAGGTCATGGTATAGCTGTAGAAGGGTCTCTTTCATCCAGGTCATGGTACATCTGTAGAAGGGTCTCCTTCATCCAGGTCATGGTATAGCTGTAGAAGGGTCTCATTCATCCAGGTCATGGTACATCTGTAGAAGGGTCTCATTCATCCAGGTCATGGTACATCTGTTGAAGGGTCTCCTTCATCCAGGTCATGGTATAGCTATAGAAGGGTCTCATTCATCCAGCTCAGGGTATAGCTGTGGAAGGTTCATCCAGGTCATGGTACATCTGTAGAAGGGTCTCATTCATCCAGGTCATGGTACATCTGTTGAAGGGTCTCCTTCATCCAGGTCATGGTATAGCTATAGAAGGGTCTCATTCATCCAGCTCAGGGTATAGCTGTGGAAGGTTCTCATTCATCCAGGTCATGGTATAGCCGTCATGGTATAGCCGTAGAAGGGTCTCATTCATCCAGGTCATGCTACATCTGTAGAAGGGTCTCATTCATCCAAGTCATGGTATAGCTGTAGAAGGGTCTCATTCATCCAGGTCATGGTATATCTGTGGAAGGGTCTCATTCATCCAGGTCATGGTATATCTGTAGAAGGGTCTCATTCATCCAGGTCATGGTATATCTGTAGAAGGGTCTCATTCATCCAGGTCATGGTATAGCTGTAGAAGGGTCTCATTCATCCAGGTCGTGGTATATCTGTAGAAGGGTCTCATTCATCCAGGTCATGGTATAGCTGTAGAAGGGTCTCATTCATCCAGGTCATGGTATAGCTGTCGAAGGTTCTCATTCATCGAGGGCATGGTTTAGACTGTGAGAAGATCTGGCTCACATTCAGCATTTCAATTCATCCCAAAGGTGATCAGTAGGGTTGAGGTCAGGACTCTGTGTAGGACACTCAAGTTCCCCCACACCCATATGGTCACCCCACGTCTTTATGGAACTGGCTTTGTACACAGGGGACAGTCATAGTGGAACAGAAAAAGGCCTTCACCAAACTGACCACAAGGCTGGAAAAGCACAATTGTCTACAATATCTTTGTATGATGGAGTATTACCAGAACCTTCACTGGAGACACCTGAACAATCTGGCTTTTCTCAAAAGATACCCAGAGGATCCTCAGTGAACTTTCTGCACACTCCTATGCACCCTTGTGTAAAAACAGGGTTTCTTGGTTTGCATATAGTGCAATACATATTTAGGAGGGGCAACTGCATCAAATTGATCTCCCTCTGGATAGTCTCTACTTTACTGTGCAAAATGCCAAATACTTGCCCATAGCATGTTTTAATGGACAGATAGTGTGAATGTGGGCTAAAGTGGCACACAGGGACTAGAGGAGTAGGACCACATGTGCAGTAGTACTCCCCAGGGGCTGTGTTCATAAATGCCTGGACTCATAGAAGCACCCAAAGGCATTCACCCCTGAAGAGAAACACCAGACTTTCTGCAGTAGATGGTGGCAGGTTAACCGCAAGCATTGCAACGTTGAGCAAAGTGGCTCTTTTTTTTTTCTCAGTTTTTATTACTGTTGGGCAATTTATTATTTTATATATATATACAGGTGAAACTCGAATAATTAGAATATCGTGCAAAAGTAATGGCAGTAATTGCTGCAAAAGGGGCCCAAACCAAGTACTGAGTACATATGCATGCTTGTACTTTTCAGAGGTCCGATATTGTTCTATGTACAATCCTTGTTTTATTGATTGCATGTAATAATCTACTTTTTTGAGGTTGTGGATTTGGGGTTCTTGGGGTTTTCATGAGCTGTAAGCCATAATCATCACAATTAATTGAGGTCACTGAGATGTGAGACACAGACCAAGGCTTACGCTCTTGCTAGAGAGGAGATAGTAATCAAAAAAAATACCAAGCCCTTGAAAACGTATTTAATTCATATCATGTCATATCATGTCCCTGTCATTGTCAAGGTTCTCTCCTGGATGTTGTGACACACGCAGCGGAATGTTATTAGTGTAATTTGTAACCTTGTATGCGGACAGTCACAGCAAAGATGTATCCTCCATATCTAAATACACAATTGCAGATTTCTGCTGCCGAA
>NW_017307008.1:739572-760748 GCF_000935625.1 Nanorana parkeri
TTTTTTACTAAGGAAAAATAAATATATATATATGTTATCTGTATTTATATTTTTCATGCATAACAGAATAAATTCTAGAGCACATGTTGCAAACACAAGGCCCGTGGGCTAAATCCAGCCCGCCAGGTCATTTCATGTGACACTCGCACCTCTCCTGCAGCTTAACATTTTGAAACCAAGGCGGCGCTGTAAACAGGCACCGGGTTTCACAGGAAGGCGGCCTCAGGTCCCCAACAAGGTCCCAGCAGCCTTCTTGTGAATCGCGGTGCCGGCAGCAAATGTTCCTGTGGATCCACGCCACTCACACTCACTGAGACCGAACGGGACCCCTGGTGAGACCGCACAGCCCTCCTAAGATTTTGCACGGCCACCCGAGCATCTGCATAGCCCGCCATAAACCCGACATAGCCACCTGAGAGTTCACACAACCCACCATGAACCCTGCACAGCCCCTTGAGAGTCCGCACATACAGCCCACCATAGAACCTGCACAGCCACCTGAGAAGTCCGTACAGCCACCTGAGAGTCCACACAGCCCATCATAGAACCTGCACAGCCACCTGAGAATCTGCACAGGCCACCATAGAACTCGCACCGCCACCTGTGAGCCTATTACACTAATTGCCAATATTTTTCCTAAACTTCTACTTTCAGAGCCAGTTATTAAAGGCGAACTATGAGGTGGGTGATTTTCATAATCTGAGCCGACCTGTGACAATGAAACTGTCACAGGTCGGCTCAGTAGATCGGGAAGTGAGAGAACACATACCATCGCTCGCTCACTTCTCGATCTATCCCTGCAGAGAGCCGTGACTGTCAGTCAAGGCTCCCTGCAGGGATTCTTCCCCTCCCCGATCCGATCCTCCAGCGCTGACTGGCGGAACGGACGGGGGAGGGGGCAGGTACAGCTGGCTCTGCCTCTAGAAAGGTAGTGCAAGCTGTCAATCACGCAGCTGGGAAGATCTCGACAGTAATGTATACCGCGAGCTTTAGCTTGCAATATACTGAGCTTTGGGTCACAGGAGGACGCTAGTTTTTTGTCCTCCCTGCAGGGATTCCCCCCCCCCTCCCCTGTCCGATCCTCCAGCGCTGATTGGTGGAACGGACGGGGGAGGGTACAGCTGGCTCTGCCTCTAGATAGGGAGAGCCAGCTGTCACTCACGCAGCTGGGTGGATCCAGGGCATCTCAGTATACTGAGCTTTGTGTGACGGGAGGAAGCTAGTTTGTGTCCTCCCATTACCCTTAGGAGAACTATGGGGGAAAGACCTAACCCCATAGTTTTCCTTTAAGTTATTACTAAGACCAGAAATAATGGAATGCAGAGACAATTATTTAATATGATAAAGAGTAGATACATTTATATAGTCCTACAGACACAACCGGCCCTTTGAGGGCAACCATAATGCTGATGCGGCCCGCGATTACATGAAGTTTGACACCCCGGCTCTAGAGCATCATTCCAATAGGATTTTGAAAGACCTGAGGTCCTCCTGGACATTGCAAGGGTGTAGCCATACTGCACTGACAGTAGGAGCAGATTAAAGGGGCGTCGTTAACTAAAACCTGAGCCTCCTCATTGTATTGAGGTGGCCAATAATGAGAGTCTTCATTTTCCCAACATTTTGGCAAAAATTGGAAGATATTGGTGAAATGCACTGTAGTTAATGGAGGGACACAGCATTTTGGAAATTTGATGTGTCATAGTGGGTTTGAAATGTCTGTAGAGGATCACAAAAGCTTCTTTAATGTATCCTGGACCAGTGCTTGTGCCCAAAAAAATAGCCTCTGATTAGCCCTAGAGGTCTTGTTAACTATGCTTTCTCCCAAGATTCACACAACTTTCACTTAAGATCCATACATTTTTGAAATTGTATTATTATTATTATACAGGATTTTTATAGTGCCGACAGGTTGCGCAATGATTGACATTAATTAAAATTCATTTTCCTTTTCTTTTTTTTTTAAAGTTGTGTGAATCTTGACAAATAGCCCCCCCCCTTATTAGAACAGTACACAACCCCACAACAATGCAAATAACACTAAAGTTGGATTTTCACCTACTATGGTGTCCTAATGAAAACACAAGGCTCGGTTCACTGAGCTACAACACTTTGCCAAACAATTGTGGACACCTAAACATCAAGCCGGCACATGTTGTAGAAACCATTCCATATGGTTGAGTTGAGATGTTCCAAGTGAATGGTACCGTTAATATTACAACATACAAAGATATTTTCCATAATTGTGGTAACTAGGGATGCCCCGATATCACTTTTTCAAGACCAAGTACTTCCCCTCATGTACTTGCCGATACCAATTATCGATACTTTTTTTAAAGGGACAGGTGACTTTAAATGATCCATAGTACAACTACATGTTATGTACTATGGATCATGATTTAACCTATTCATGTTAACAGCGGAGAATTGTAAATCTGTTGCTGGGGTGTAGAGGAGGTGTGTGCTGTATATATGTACTACATATACATTACACACGCCCAGTACACTATAGCAATAGATTTACAGCCAGCCCCGTCCCAGCTTCCCTTACTCACAGTTTCACTCCGATCCCTGTTGCCTCACGCGCTGCCTCTTGTAGTCATCGCTGGGCAAGATCGCTGCATCGCGTCTCGGTGGTCAGCTTGTGGGAGGCGCTCGCAATTCTGCCCTGCTAACATGATTAGGTTAAATCATGATCCATAGTACATATACAGCGCACACATCCAGTAAACGGCAGTCTGCAGCAATATAATTACAATTATCCCCTGCTAACATGAATGGGTTAAAGGATCCATAGTACAACTACATATTATGTACTATTGTAAGACCATGCCTGGCAGCAGAGATACGACTGCGCATGCGCATAGGCCTGTTCACCGCATTTGCGGTAAACGGCGGCTATTGCGCATGCGCAAGTGGCAGCTATTGCGCATGCGCAAACTGCAGCCGGATGCGCGAAGTTGCGCTCACATGGCGCACAGGAAATGACTCGCTCTGTCTGGGGATGATCCTATTTAAGCTGGCCCAACTCCCAGAATCATTGCCGAGTGGTCTTTCAGGTTTAGTGTGTGTGTTCCTGTACCTAGCCTGTTGCTGTATTATTGTCGACCCGGATTCCTTGACCTTGCCTGACTGCTGCCTGCCTCCGACTTCTGCTTGTCCCTGGATTCTCCTTTGCCTTCTCCTTTTGTACCTTGCCGCCAGATTGTTGCTGACCCTGGCTTGCCCGACTCCGCTCTGCTCCAGCCGCATCAACACCTGCTTCCTGCTTCACTGAAGACGGGCCTCAAGGCTCTTTCCAGGCCCAGTGTCCTGCATCTTCTGGCACCTGTGCTGCCCGCTGTTCCCCCACCTCCTGTCTCCACATTCAGGGGTGTGGAACTTGTGCTGACAACTGCCCGTTCACCTGCCAGCTAAATTAGGACCCCACTTGGAGCTCCTCCCACCGGACCAGCGCTGAGTCGCCGCTGCTCTCCCAAAAAGCAGCCGGAAGGTAAGGAAAAAAAATAAAATAATAGCGCAAGCTTCGACGCTATGTATCGGGGCATTTTGACAAGTACAAGTACTTGTCAAAATGCCCTGTATCGATCCCGATACCGATGCTAGTACCGGTATCGGGACATCCCTAGTGGTAACAGTTGGGAGAAGACCCTTTTCTGTTCCACCATGACTGTCGCCTGAGTACAAAGCCAGCTCCAGAAACACATGGTCTGACCAACTTGGTCAGACCAGGTATGTGGTCTCCCCTCCAAATGATTGAGTTTGGTTGTTTCTAGTAAAAGGTTCTGTTAATACTACAACATACAAAGACATTGTAGACAATTGTGCTCTTCCAGCCTTTTCTTTTCCACCACGACTGTCCCCTGTGTGCAAAGCCAGCTCCATAAAGACATGGTGTGACCAATCTAGTGTGGAGGAACTCGAATGTCCTGCACAGAGCCCGGACCTCAACCCTATTGAACATGACTATCCACTGTGTACAAGCTCCTTAAAGACATGGTTTGACCAGTTTGTGAAGGCCACTCAAGTTCTTCCACAAAGAGCCCTGACCTCAACCCCATAGAACGTAGGAACACCTGATAAAACATAGGTGTTCAAAAGGAATTATTGAGTTTAGGTGCACAAAGCCAGCTCCATAAAGATATGGTTTGATCAGTTTGGTGTGGAAGAACTCAAGTGTCCTACACAGAGCCCTGACCTCACCTCTATTGAACACCTTTGGGATTCATTTAAACACCGATTGTGAGCCTGGTCTTCTCATCCAACATCAGTACTTGACCTCACAAATGGGCACAAATTCCCATGGTTCCATGGCCATGGTTTTACAATGGAATATCCATAGTTCTTGAAGACAGCAAAGTTTGTATTCACATCCTACTGGAGAGTTGAGTATCCAGGGTCTTCTTTTCTAGGTTAATTTTTTTTTTAAAGCAGTTTTTTTCAAACAGTCACTTTAAAGTATTTTGTTTAAACTTTTAATATGTATGGACTCCTAAAAGCAATAGCAGCAATAAACAGCAAGCAACGCCGAGCAAAAGTCTCATTTGTATGCCTTTCACATATAAAAAATGCAGTTACAGCTAAAGTTCAGGGTCTGCCTGTGTCAGCTCAGCATGATTTGCATAGATATTGATGGGTGTGGGAGGTTGCTCCTGCAGTGGGATGGCTTTGTGTTCATAGGATTGGCTCTCCTTATATCTCGGATT
The DNA here is from genome assembly GCF_000935625.1 of Nanorana parkeri. Classification (NCBI taxonomy): domain Eukaryota; kingdom Metazoa; phylum Chordata; class Amphibia; order Anura; family Dicroglossidae; genus Nanorana; species Nanorana parkeri. The sequence goes on from NW_017307008.1 coordinate 744,279, forward strand.
CCATTTCATTGCAAACACAGCGCTAACTTGCAGCTAGGGCTTCTGCATTCAGAACATGGCTTGTCACACTCCAAAACTTGCACGGATGCTGCTCGGTGGTCTTCGTGTCAACGCGTGCACAAGGAACTATGGTGCCATCAAGAGATTTCTGACTAACCACATCAGAGGCTTCACGTCTTCTGCCAGATGTCAAGATGGCAAGTCCAGCTCTGGGTAAGAGGAAATAACTGATATTTAATGAGGAATTAACTATTTTTAATACAAATGCTATAATTTCCGATAGATCTGAAATTCCCTCTGTACAACAAGACTTAAAATATATGTGTAGGCTTTTCTTTTTAGTTTTGGGAAGGGTAGGGGATCTCTACTATGTTATTTTTTTTACTTCCTGTGTCCCAATGGGGAGATTTCCCTTTACTACCTGCCTTGCAGACCCGTGGTTCTTACCCACCAGGCACCAGGTCACAGCCGCCACTTCCTGTCTTCTCCGACAGTTAGTCAACATGGCGCCTGACAGTCCCAGGCTCCAGCTTCCCTATTAGTGCACAACAGCAACTGGCATTGGCTAGAAGGAGCCTTGCAGCTTTACCTTCTTTCCAGGAACCATCGGGAGTGGCGAACAGCAGTTATCATGGCGTCATATATGAGCTGAACGTACTGATGATGCCTGCCTGTGGTAGAACAAGCTTGCAGGAAGTTGCAGGAAGGAGTCCCATCTGACAGCTGGACGGGGGGCTGTTGATCAGCACAGAGCTGCCCTGCAAATAAACAGAAGCCACCTGTGTTGGCAAGTTGGCAGGGAAGCATGCAATCTATTTCTGGGATGTTGTGTGCAGCTCTGGGAGGTGTCCATCTTGGGGTATACACTTCCTTTGTTAAAGCCATGGCTAATGCTATGGCTACAAGAACTGCCCATTGATTGAAAAAAAACATTCTCCATATCTGCCAACTTAAGAACTTGAGAAAGTGGGACATGGCGCAAATGAAATGTGGAGTGGTGGGCAAAGTATGCGTGGCTACATTGAGCTGAAAATTGGATGTGTCTGGGGGCCATGGTTAAATAGAGTTGGAGCCTACTTGCAGCATACTCCACACATATCCTGCAGTACTTGTACCCACAAAGTACTCCGTAATTCAGCCATTCTTAACTAAGGTTCTGTGGAGCTCTAGGTTTCCTCCAGAGGTTGCTAAGGGTTTCTTGAGCGTTGGTTGATTGACCTCCCATCCGATGGTGCCTTCATAGTTTCAGGAGCAACACCACTTGGCAAGGCTAGCAGCATGATCCAGTAATGGTGACATTTTGACCACCCCTGTATGGGTTGTATTCTTCCAACTGACCACCAATGTAAGCGGCATTTTCACCAAATAACTTGGTTTGAGTAAGAGTTCCCTGTGACCCAAAAATTATTTTAGGGGTTCCTCTGGGGTAAAAAGGTTGAGCAAGGCTGCGCTAATTGCTGTGCCAATGCCAAATGTGATAGTTTCAGAAGCTCGCAGAAACCTCAGCACAAAGGACAAGTAGCATTCCAGCATTTTGTCAAATTGTGTCCCATTTGCTGTCAAATTTTTGCCTGAACCAATCTTGTTGCTAGCAAAAAAAAACAAAACAAAACACTATAATATTGGCCGTACATTATTCAGTAACAAAGCACAATGGTGATGGGCAAAGTGAGGTCCAATAGGACTTCAGTCTGCCAGACAACCAAGAATGTGTTTGTGGAGCGCTACATCCCACAGAGTGAATGGGTGGAGGACTTCAGCATTGGATCTCACGGAGTAAATGATTGGAGGAATTCAGGGTTGGATACCATGGAGTGAATTGTTTGAGAGATTCAATGTTGGATCCCATGGGTAAGTAAATGGTTGGATGAAGTCAGCGTTGGATCCCATGGAGTGAATGGCTGGTGGAAGTCAGCGTTGGATCCCATGTAGTGAATGGTTGGTGGAAGTCAGCATAGGATCCCATGGAGTTAAAGGTTGGAGGAAGTCAGTGTTGGATCCCATGGAGTGAATGGTTGGTGGAAGTCATCGTTGGATCCCATGGAGTGAATGGTTGGTGGAAGTCTCCGTTGGATCCCATGGAGTGAATGGTTGGAGGTATTCAGCATTGGATCCCACCATGGGAAAGTGAATGCTTAGAGGAATTCATGGTTGGATCCCACAGGTAAGTGAATGGTTGGAGGAATCAATTGTTGGATCCCACCGGTAAGTGAATGGTTGGTGGAAGTCAGCGTTGGATCCCATGGAGTGAATGGTTGGAGGTATTCAGCATTGGATCCCATGGGAAAGTGAATGCTTAGAGGAATTCATTGTTGGATCCCACAGGTAAGTGAATGGTTGGAGGAATCAATTGTTGGATCCCACAGGTAAGTGAATGGTTGGAGGAATCCAGCGTTGGAACCCATGGGAAAATTAATGGTTGGAGGAATTCATTGTTGGATCCCACAGGTAAGTGAATGGTTGTTGCAAGTCAGCGTTGGATCCTACGGAGTGAATTATTGGAGAAATTCAGAAATTTTGAGGAAGATCTCTGTCAATCAGGGTCTCCCAGAAGGTCCCCAAAGAAGCAGCATATAAAAGAGGGGGGTGTCACATGACCTGACTAAGTTCACCAAGAGTTTACTGGTCACAGAAAGTAGTTAAAGTGTCCAACGCATTCTGGAAAGCCTAAAAAAAGAAAACGAATGCGACCACCACATTCAAGGATTGGTAAGCTAAGCTGCATAATGATCCATTCTTGCTTTTAGGTTAAGAATAAGATACCTTTTAAATTCCTCTTTTAGCATTCGGTTCTGTATCTTTAATATATATTTTTTGTCTTTATTTTTATATTGTATCTACATATGAAAGGGTTAACACTGTTCAAAGATGATAAAACGGGGTCAAGGCCATGCTTCATCCCTGCCATTGATCACACAGAGCTTAAACATTAACTGCGCTGAATAATAAAACTCTGATAAAATGAACCTGATTCTCCTTTGGCTCAGATTTAGATTTTTTGTAGAAGAAGGATCTACATGGATCAGATATTTATGTATCGTGGCCGGGCGAAGCCTTAGAGCTACAATCTCCTACCGTAGTATATGTAGAGCCGCCTCCATGGCAGCAGCAAAATCCTTGCTGATTGTATTACCTGAGCTGTAGCATGCAATGCATTGTAGATTTCCTAATGGGCCGTTGCTAATCTCCTGCAGCCTTTTTGCAGCCACTTCCTGTCTACTTGCACTCCAGCAAAGGCTGCATGGCATTTCTTCAGGGGGGTTCCTGATGGTGGTCTGCATTCAAATGCAGCCTGTCTAGCAACACCCACTCCTCCAGACTGACATCCACCTAGCGAGGCATTTTGATATTTGCATAACCCCTCCCAAGAGCCATCCCACTACTTGCATTAGAGCTGAGGGCACCTTGCACCAGCCATGATCTGCCTTCCAATGGGGACACCTGTGTAATAAAAGATTTCCCCCTTACTTTGTAGAGATTTCCTCCTCTTCCTGTTGTGTGTCTGGGACAGGAAGTGAAGGGAAATCTCTCCACCTGACCCCAAGTTTAAAAAAACCTTACGGGGTTTTTAACCCTTATCTACTCTATGCAGGGCTGTCTTTAATATTGATTGGACCCCAGGCAAATATTTTCTTGGGCCCCTACACCCCTACCAGCCACGCCCCACCCCCTACCTGCCCGGTACCCTGCCGTGCAATGCAGAGCAGATAGGAGGAGCAAAAGAACTCTCAGAAGTTTTATCAACCAGTCTTCTAAAGATGAGAAGAATCCAGCGTTACGATAACACGCCGAGGTCAGCGCTGGAACATTTTTTGGATGACGTTCAAGGTCTGCGCAGCAGAAACAGATCATTGACCACCAGCCTTCTAAAACTCACATACAACGTGAGAGAACTTGTGTGTTACAAGGATACATTGTATCTTCTTCTCTAGATATTGAATGATAAGTTTGTGTCTTTTATTGTATACGTTCTCATATCTACTCGTGTCAAGTGTCAATCATCCTCCTAAGAGGATCAATATACATCTATAGCAACATAAAGGCTCACTCCGACACAGGAGTCACTCTTCATATGAACAACACAGGAGTCACTCTTCTATAGTAGAATGTGTGCATTCTACAATCCTGTAATGTACTGGTTATGATCTACACTTTGCCAGTCATCATGGGGTCAACCAATCTACTGGTAAAGGGACCGGACCCTCTACCCTCTACCAGTTCACATCAGGCCACCATGTACAAGTAATTTCACCTTCAGTCACCCCTGTGATTAAAATGCTGGTGGGTTACTGCTTTTATAAACTTGACAAAGGAGCAACAGGTCATAGGGATTATTCCTCCCATCCATTCCTTGCCCACCATTCTTTACCTACCATTCCTTGCCCACCATTCTTTACCCACCATTCCTTGCCCACCATTCTTTACCTACCATTCCTTGCCCACCATTCTTTACCTACCATTCCTTGCCCACCATTCTTTACCCACCATTCCTTGCCCACCATTCCTTATCTACCATTCCTTACCCGCCATTCTTTACCTACCATTCCTTTCCCACCAATCTTTACCCTCCATTCCTTGCCCACCATTCTTTACCCACCATTCCTTGCCCAACATTCTTTACCAGCCATTCCTTACCCGCCATTCTTTACCTACCATTCCTTTCCCACCAATCTTTACCCTCCATTCATTGCCCACTATTCTTTACCCAGCATTCTTTACCTATCATTCCTTGCCTACCATTCTTTATCCACCATTCTTTGCACATCATTCTTTACCCACCATGCCTTTCCATACATTCTTTACGTAGCTTTCCTTGCCCATCCTTCTTTATCCACCATTCCTTGCCCACCGTTCGTTACCCACCATTCCTTTCTCACCATTCTTTACCCATGTCTTGTAATCCAGTTCTCTACACTAATATGAGGTATGAGGACACCTGACCACCACACCTACCCATGTGGCTAAAAGTATGGGGGCAGCCCTTGAAATAAAATAGTTTAGGTGTCTCCAGTAAAGATCCTGTTAATACTTCATCATACAAAGACATTGTAGACAATTGTGCTGCTCCAACCTTGTAGTAACAGTTTGGTGAAGACCCTTTTCTGTTCCATTATGACTGTCCCCTGTGTACAAAGCCAGCTCCATAAAGACATGGTGTGACCAGTTTGGTGTAGAGGAACTCGAGGAACCTCAACCTTATTGAACACCTTTGGGATGAATTACAACTTCAATTTCTGAGCCTGACCTCACAAATTGTTCTCAGTGAAAGGCCAATCTGCAGTTTCTTTCTTTGACTTGTAGATCCACCGATGACCATTTAACAGTGAATTTCATCAATCGCAATGGAGAAACTCTGACAGCCACAGCCAAGGAAGGGGAGAGCCTATTGGAGGTGGTTATCCGTCACCATTTGAACATTGATGGATTTGGTGAGACATTAAAATATTCTTATAGGCACATCTTTGGAGTATGGAAGGGGTAGAACCTTTGTCAGGTTTTTATTGCACGCTATAAAGCGGGGTAGATTCACCCTCTATTTGTCCTGTTGACCTTTGTTATTGGAATGACCAGTGATGGGAAATCCAAAATTTGCAAAACAATGTGGGAGGGTTTCTTAAAGGATAAGTGCACTTTAAAACTAAGTGCACTTATCCTTTAGGCCCCTTTAAGGTGACCTCACCTCTACCTCCCCATGCACAGGTGAATACTTGAGTTCCAAAGAGGCCGGCCTCCATTGACTGTTTATATCCAGCAGTGGACGTCTCCTTCTGCTGTCCATGCCTGCTGACTATATCCCCATTGACATCTATGGAGCTCATCCCCCATCCGGGAGACAGAGGTAGATAATATAGAAGTCAATGGGCATGAACTGTGCAGGTGTGGCACCACAGACCATCCCTGGCAATCGATCAGTGAGCCAGAGGTAGGGGGTGCAGCCAAGGGGTGGAGGTAATCATGACAACATTGATGGATAACAGCAGAGTGGTTTGTTTGTTAAAGATGGCCCTTCAAAGAAACAGCACTGACTTGGCAATATGGAAGGAAAAAAAGTAGATCCTAAGACTGCAAGGGGCAAAAAATGAGTAATCAAGACAATACAGGGTGCAACAAATGGGTAGTCATTACAATATGTGGGCAACAAAAGGTCAATTGTGGTAATACATTAGCAACAAACAGGCACCAGTACCAGTACTGGGACAAAGTCCGTTAGCATATAAAGTGAAAAGGCCAAAGTGTGCCCCCCCTCCCCAATACGATGTGATCTACTTCAGCAGCATAGGTTGCAAGTCCGACCCTTTGTGCACCGCCGCCTTCCAGCTGAAGTACTAAAGACAGGCTCCTCTTCTTCTTACCCCTTGGCTTGACCCTGATTGTTAGAATACGCCTAACCTTTAAGGTCCTTTTGAAGTCCACTAAACCCTTAGAAACCACCAAATCCACGTTCATTTAGTCTTTGCCTCCAATTTATTTTGCCAAAGTGGTAAAGTTTGCCAAAGTATCCAAGTATTTGCTGGTATTTTGGAGAAGAAAAAGCTCCCAATTTTGTTCATCCCTATTCAAGAGGCCAAACAAGGAAGGATTGGACCGTGAGTGGTTTGTTTAACTGTTATATCAAATAATGAAATGAATTGATAAAAATTCATCGGGCAACTTGTGGCCCCACAACTGTGGTTGAACAGAAAGTTGGCCTGCAGCAAAGGGCCTTTAGTAGGGATGCATGGATACTGTTACCAGTGTCTGTATTGGTTCCGATACTGGGCATTTTCACTTGTCCCAATGCCCCGATACCAAAAGCCGATACCGGTGCTTTATGGTAATGGAGTAAGGAGCAGGGCTAGAATTCCTCCCCTACTCATAGGAATACGGAGGGTTTCACCGTGATGGGCGATGTTGTACCTGATGCTCCCCGTGCTGCACCACACTGGGCATCATCTGCTACACCGATCTGCAAATTTCTATAAACACTTCATCTGGCCTCGCAGTGGAGGACGTGAGGGAGCCTGCTCATCCAACAGGATCGTCCATCAATGTTAAAATGTCAGATAGCAAGAAAGTTAGACTCCAGCCCATGAACCAGAGAGGTAATAGGGAACTTTAGATCGGTGAGCTCGGAAAAGTCTTGATAAGTAGGTGAAAGTAACTCATTCTGTGCCAGGCTGCAGCACAGCAGGATAGACTGAGCCCAGATCAGAGGAGAGATCCTGCCATGGGGCTCTGATGGCATGTATCCTCGGGAGGTGATGATGGTGATCCCGGCAGCCTTTTAAAAAATTACGTGGCACCTGCTTACAGCACTTTTGCCACCAGCACACCTCCCCCTTCTGAGACCCTCTACACATCTCCCCTCCTGAGACCCTCTGCACATTTCCCCCTCCTGAGACCCTCTGCACATCTTCCCCTCCTGAGACCCTCCGCACATCTCCCCCTCCTGAGACCCTCCACACATATCTCCCTTCTGAGACCCTCCACATATCTCCCCTCCTGAGACCCTCTGCACATTTCCCCCTCCTGAGACCCTCTGCACATCTTCCCCTCCTGAGACATTCACATCTCCCCCTTCTGAGACCCTCTGCGCATCAACTCCCCCTCCCTAGACCCTCTACCCGAGACATCAGGCTGGCACCCCTGAGCAGAGCAGCAGCACAGAGTATGTAGAAAATTCATATGCTATTATTCTGCATTGCTGTATAATGTATTGCTGAGATTTGTAGTCACTCTACAGCTTGGAGTCAGTGGCAGAACTAACAGGGGGCATAGCAGTTGCAGCTGCGATCGGGCTCTGGCGCTCCACCGCTGTCCTAAAACCAATAGTCTTTATTGTTTTAGAAAAACTGTCACATGACACAAAAAAAAAAAAAACATCGGAAATTGGTATCGGCAAGTACTCGAGGAAAAGTATCGGTACTGGTAATCGGTCTTGAAAAAATGGTATCAGTTCATCCCTGGCCTTCAGGACATGGTGCCACCTGAAGGCTCACTAAAATTCTGGAGTCACAGGTCGCTCATCTATAACATAAGATGTTTTCACTTTATTGTATTTAATTGCCTTTGTATTAAATCTTGATGCTCCCCCCTCTGTTCTGTAAGGTGCCTGCGAGGGGACTCTCGCCTGTTCTACTTGTCACCTGATATTTGACCAGAAGCACTTTGACATGTTGGGCGCCATATCGGATGAGGAGCTGGACATGCTGGATTTGGCTTTTGGACTGACAGACAGGTAATTATTTCCATTATTTCCACTATTTTCCTTTTTAGAGCATCAGGTGAAGACTGTCTCCACTATAAAGGAGATCCACTGAGCGGGGGTGTACCTAGATCATTTTCCACAGGCGTAGGTCACGTTTTAACATCCCCCAACTCTATGTGACAAAATTATTTTCAGTTATAAGCAAATAATACCAATGGCTGGAAAATAAATGTGGACAGTGAATTTTGTGGTGTCACTTTACAATGGTGGTCAAAAAAGTGCCAGATGACATGTTGTCCGGTGGGAGAAGGGCCCCATTACATTGGTGGTCAGTGAAGATTTGTCCTCTTCCATTGGTGGTCAGTGGAGGAAGGCACGCTTACATTGGTGGTTAGTGGAGAAGAGCTCCCCTACATTGTTGACTAGTGAAGTACCCTCTAACATCGGTGGTCAATGATGAAGTGCCCACCTTTACATTGGTGGTCACTGATGAAGAGCCCCCTTTACATTGGTGGTCAGTGGAGAGGAGCCCCCCTTACATTGGTGGTCAGTAGAAAAGAGCCCTCTTACATTGGTGATTAGTGGAGAAGTACCTCTAACAGTGGTGGTCAATGATGAAGAGCCCCCTTAACATTGGTGGTCAGTGGAGAAGAGCCCCCTTACATTCGTGGTCAGTGGAGAATTACCCCCTAACATTGGTGGTAAGTGAAGAGCCCCCCTTACATTTGTGATCAGTAGAGAGGAGCCCTTTGCATTGGTGGTCAATGGAGATGTGTTCACTTACATTGGTGGTCATTAGAGAAGAGCCCCCTTTACGTTGGTGGCCAGTGGAGAAGAGCCCCCTTTACATTGGTGGTCAGTGGAGATGTGTTCACTTACAATTGTGGTCAGTGGGGAAAGTGTCCCCTAACATTGGTGGTCAATAGAGAATTAAGATTGGGGGTCAGTGAAGAGCCCCTCTTACATTGGTGATTAGTGGAGACGTGCCCCCTAACATTGGTGATTAGTGGAGACGTGCCCCCTAACATTGGTGGGCAGTGAAGAGGAGCCCCCCTTACATTGGTGGTCAGTGAAGAGGAGCCCCCCTTACATTGGTGGTCAGTGGAGAAGTGCTCCCTTACATTGGTGGCCGATGGAGACGTACCCCCCTTACATTGGTGGTCTGTGATGAAGAGCTACCTTACATTGGTGGCCGATGGAGACGTACCCCCCTTATATTGGTGGTCAGTGATGAAGAGCCCCTCTTACATTGGTGGCTGATGGAGACGTACCCCCCTTACATTGGTGGTCAGTGATGAAGAGCCCCCCTTACATTGGTGGCTGATGGAGACGTACACCCCTTACATTGGTGGTCAGTGATGAAGAGCCCCCCTTACATTGGTGGCTGATGGAGACGTACCCCCCTTACATTGGTGGTCAGTGATGAAGAGCCCCCATAATAAGTTGTGTGCTGTAATTTTCCAGGTCTCGTCTTGGCTGCCAGATCTGTATGAGAAAAGCCATCGAGGGTCTGACGGTGCGCGTGCCGAGAGATGTGGCTGATGCCAGAGGGGAGACTATGGGCCAGCAGAGCCAGCAATGATATGACCCAACACTCGTTATATTTTACAATACGAGCCGCCGTGGTCAGAGACACGCTCAATCTATGAACTGACACTCTGATTATCTCACCGGCCACATGGAAGCTTCATCAGATCAGAAGTGATACTTCAATGAGATACAAGACCTGGACTCAAACTGAATACCCCCTCAGTGATCTGTCCAATGACACCTCATCTGTATCTTGTCAGGATTTATTGTAACATGTTAAATGTATCGTTTGTCAACCGTCAATGTTTTACTATGTTACCTTTAGTTCTTAAATCGGACCTACTGTAGCATCAGATGTATGTTTTAATATTAAATGTAGCATCTTAACCTACGCTTTTTCTGGCTGGAGGACGTCCAGCATCATCTAGCGCTGTGCTTCCCAGCCTGACTATCCCCGCCCCTTTCATTCATTGGATACCAGTTCTTTCAATCATGAAGGCTTTACTTAAAGTGATCTGCACTGCAAATGCAGCCAGCCTAGGAACACCCACTCCTCCAGACTGACACCCACCCATCAAGGCATTTTGATATTTGCATAGCTCCTCCCAAGGGCCCGCCCACGGTTTGCATCAGGGCTGAGGGCTCTTGATAAAGAACTGAGGCAGGGCGCTGTGTTTTTAGGGAGGTTTTCAATGTATTCTATTGTCTTGCGTCTTGTTTCCAACCTGACTAAACTATGTGATCTCTACCCCATGCCAGTACCCGGCGCCATCTTCTAAAAGTTACAAATGGCACCAACATATACTGTATACGTTATAAAAGGTGTCTGACTTAAGGAGTTAAAAAACTGCTGTGAATTATGATGTCAAGAACACCTAAAGCAGTCATGTATATACGGTATCAAAAGACACATTGTAACATTATATCCGGTATAAATGGCATTATATATACAATGGGTGCTGAGCTGAGAAGTGTAATGATACTAAATGGACACCAGATGGCGCCCATGTAATGTAAAATCCCCAATTTCCTTTGGTGGACAGATTCGCTTTTATTGAGTTCTTGTTTTTGGGGTGAAATATTAGCGATGACCGTTAACTTTTACACCTTTAAAAACTCTATTTAGTAGGTAAATGATGTGTGTGTGTGTGTTTTAATCCAGTGGGAGCAAGGAGAGTCTTCATTTCTTTGGCCCTTATAAGACAATTTGGTGGTCTTTCGGGTAATTAGCCAGCCGTATGAGGATATGGTAATCCAGTATCTGATTCTGATGTGTAATATGTGTTATGCCGGAGAGCGATACTGAGTACAAACTGTCCCTTTGGTTACAATCTGGTTATGCACTATATTGCCAAAAGTATTTGGACGCCCCTTCAAATCATTGGATTCGGGTGTTCCGTGAAATTCCTTGCTACTAAATATTCCGCGGTCACCTGTTACTGGGATTATAACAAAGTGGAAGCAACTGGGAACAACAGCAACTCAACATACCAAGACATTTTGGACTGTTTGTGGGAACTGTTTGGGGGATGGCCTCTTCCTGTTCCAACATGATTGCGCACCAGTGTACAAAGCAAGCTCCATAAAGACATGGATGTTTGGGAGTTTGGGGTGGAGGAACTTTGGGATGAATTAGAGCGGAGACTGCGAGCCCGACCTTCTCCTCCAACATCAGTACCTGACCTCACAAAAGTAATCTTTAAAACAATGTGCGCTTATCCTTTTCGCCTTCTTGCCCTGACCTAAACAATCCCATCCTGGCCCTCCACAGATCTGTACTTAACAGGATCCAACAGGCATGTTTCTGCTGCTTTTTACATTAAAGGAGAACTATGAGGCGAGATATTTTCCCCCCATCTCATAGTTCGAGCCGACGTGTGACAATGAGACTGTCACAGGTCGGCTGAATAGATCGGGAAGTGAGCGAACACATACCGTCGCTTGCTCACTTCTCGATCATCTCCCTGCAGAGAGCCGTGACTGACAGTCAAGGCTCCCTGCAGGGATTCTTCCCCTCCCCGATCCGATCCTCCAGCGCTGACTGGCAGAACGGACGGGGGAGGGGGCAGGTACAGCTGACTCTAGAAAGGTAGTGCAAGCTGTCAATCACGCAGCTGGGAAGATCTCGACAGTAATGTATACCGCGAGCTTCAGCTTGCAATATACTGAGCTTTGGGTCACAGGAGGACGCTAGTTTTTTGTCCTCCCTGCAGGGATTCCCCCCCCCCCCCCCACTAGTTTGTGTCCTCCCGTGACCGTTAGGAGAATTATGGGGAAAAACACTGACCCCATAGTTCTCCTTTAAGCACTGCAATGCTCCCTCTGCTGGCCGCACATGCACATTACAAACCCAAAGACATCTATGGGGCCGTTTCCCAACCAGGAGATGGATGAGGCCAGGAGAGGGAGACTTGCACCACTATATGTCAACAAATGGCAGAGCAGTGGCCCTCTGATCTCAGTAAGTACAGATCTGCAGAGGACGAGATCATTTAAATCAGGGGAGGGGGAAAAAAAAAAGAAAAGGTGAACTTTGTCTAAAAGCGCACCGATTCTTTAATGAATGCACATTTTACGTCCAATGATTATTGTTTTTGAAAGGTGGACTGTACCTTGAATATCACAGGAGGGGGTTGTGTCATGTTTATGCCTTTTGGACTTCCTAATATTAAAAAGGTTAAAGAGGATGTTAGTGTGCTAATCTGAGGAAGATCACGGATACACACAGCGTGCTGTGGGAACATTTCTTCTTCTCGTTTCACTCTCATAATTCAGATTTTATTCTTAGACTGGAACGGAAAGAGTACGTCACACAGCCACCTTTCATGTCTCTCTAAGGAGAAGGCCGGTCTGGACAAATATCACCAGTGCCCATATATATACAGTATATGGGCAGCAGGTTGTAGATGTGTCCTTCACAGAGCCCTGACCTCAACCTTTGGGATGAATTGGACCCCCCCTCCAAATGATGGAGTTCAGGTGTCTCCAGTGAAGGTCATCTTAATACTCCATCATACAAAGACATTGTAGACAATTGAGCTTTTCCAATCAGCATGGTGAAGACTCCCTTCTGTTCCACCATGACTGTCCCCTGTGTACAAAGCCAGCTCCATAAAGACATGGTGTGACCAGTTTGGTGTGGAGGAACTCGAGTGTCCTACACAGAGCCCTGTCCTCAACCCTACTGAACACCTTTGGGAAGAACTGGAACCCCTCCCTTCATATGATTGGGTTCAGGTGTCTCCAGTGAAGGATCCTGTTAATACTCCATCATACAAAGACATTGTAGACAGTTGTGCTCTTCCAGCCTTGTGATCACAGTTTGGTGAAGGCCCTTTTCTGTTCCACCATGACTGTCCCCTGTGTACAAAGCCAGCTCCATAAAGACATGGTGTGACCAGCTTGGTGTGGAGGAACTCGAGAGTCCTGCACAGAGCCCTGACCTCAACCCTACTGAACACCTTTGGGATGAATTGGAACCCTGATGGTGAGCCAGATCTTCTCATCCAACATCAGTACCTGACCTCACAAATGGGCTCAAATTCCCACAGACACACTCCAAAATCTTCCCAGAAGAGAGGAGGATGTTATAGCCGCAAATGGGGCAACTCCATATTAATGGCCATGGTCTTGGAATGGGGTGTCCAACAAGCTCATGCAGTTGTGATGGTCAGGTGGCCACAAACATTTAGCCATATAGTGTATATTAGCTTCTCACCGTCAGGAACCCTGTCCTGAGAAATGCCATGCAGCCATTACTGGAGTGCATGTAGACAGAAAATGGCTGTGAAGAGGCTGCAGGAGATCAGCAGGACTGAGATACAACTTAAACTAGTATTTTAGATAAAACTAATGGGCAGTTGTATATGATGCACAGGGCTATAGGAAACCAAATGTCATCCAGCCCGGGAATACCACTTTATATTATTCAAAAGGACTTTATACACATTTTCTGAAGAGAAGCCGGCAACAGGGGGCAATCCTCTTATTATTTGTTGTACTTCCACCCATATTATGTATGAGGTTTATTAAAGCAGAACTCCGGACATGAAAGTCATAATTTTCCCCAGTCCCCTCCCCCACCCCTGGACAGTGTAAAATACCTTTTTTTAAAGAATATAATGTAGTGTCCACATAGCCACCCAAGTCCCCTTCTCTCCCTCCCTGTGGTATGAGCAGGAAGCAGCCGTGACTCAGGGACTACATGTCCCAGAAGACTGCGCCCCTTCCCTCTCTTTCTTGGCACTTTCTCCCCTCTCTCTCATCCCCCTCTCCCTATCCTTCTTCCTCTCTCTCTCCCTATCCTTCTTCTTCTCTCTCTCCCTATTTCCTCTCAACTTGCCTTTTCCCTCTCTTCTCTCCTCTCTTCTCTCCTCTCTCTTTCCTCTCTCTTTCCTCTCTCCTTTCTCTCTCTCTCCCCTCTCCTCTCTTCTCTCCTCTCTCTCTGCTTTCTCTTTCCTCTCTCCTTTCTCTCCCCTCTCTTTCCTCTCTCTTTCCTCTCTCCTTTCTCTCTCTCTCCCCTCTCCTCTCTCTCTGCTTTCTCTTTCCTCTCTCCTTTCTCTCCCCTCTCTTCTCTCTCCTTTCTCTCCCCTCTCTTCTCTCCTCTCTTCTCTCTCTCGCCTCTCCTCTCTCTCTCTCTCCTTTCTCTTTCCTCTCTCCTTTCTCTCTCTTCTCTGCTCTCTCTTTCCTCTCTCTCTCTCCCCTCTCTTCTCCCTTCTCCTTTCTCTCCTCTCTCTCTCTCATCTCTCTCTCCCCTCTCCTCTCTCCCCTCCTCTCTCTCTCTCCCCTCTCTCTCTCCTCTCTCTCCTCTCTTCTCTCTCTCCTCTCTCTCTGCCCTCTCTTCTCTCCTCTCTCTCTGCCCTCTCTTCTCTCCTCTCTCTCCCCCTCCTCTCTATCTTTCCTCTCTCCTCTCTCTTTTCTCTCTCTCTCCCCTCTCTTCTCTCTTCTCCTTTCTCTCTCCTCCTTTCTCTCTCCCTCTCTCCTCTCTTCTCTCCTCTCTCTTTTCTCTCTCTCTCCCCTCTCTTCTCCTTTCTCTCTCTATCTCTCTCTCTCTTTCCCCTCTCCTCTCTCTCTCCCCTCTCCTCTCTTCTCTCCTCTCTCCGCAATCCCCTCTCTCTTCTCTCCTCTATCCCCTCTCTCTTCTCTCCTCTCTTCTCTCTCTCTCTCTCCCCCTCCTCTCTCTCTTTCCTCTCTCTCTCTCTCTTCTCTCCTCTCTCTCCTCTCTCTCTCTCTCTCTGCCCTCTCTTCTCTCTCTCCCCTCTCTTCTCTCTCTCCCCTCTCTTCTCTCCTCTCTCTCCCCTCTCTCTCTCCTCTCTCTCTCTCTCTCTCGCCTCTCTCTTTCCTTGCGACTTTCTCTCCTCTCTCCCCCCTCCCTCCCCCCCCTCCATCTCTTGTCTTGGATAAGAAGTGTCTCTCATACCCAGACATGTGCCAGTCGGCTTGGCCGTGTTCCTGAAGGATTGCGTCATGAGAAGCGCCGAGCAATGGTAACTATTTGGAAGCGCTCGCACTGTGTAAACACTGGTCCTGTACCCCCCGATCGGGGCGCGCCTTCCCCACTGCAAACATATCGCCGCCCCCTGGAGAATGAAACGTCCGCAGACACGTAGAGGAGACTCCGAATCCACCACCAAGAAAGGAGGACAAGAAAGAGGAAATCTTTATACTCCGGGCAGAAAAACACAATGAAATCTATTCCTCAACAGCCACAAAGGATATAAATCCACTTTGTGGGCTCCAAATGCCTCTGCAAACCCAGATATTACCTTGTAAAAATAGCAGTGACATCATCGCTGTGCTCTACTTAGGGTGGGGCTTCGGGAGGGGCTCTGCATACTCCACCCACTGCAGGCTGCCTACAGGAGGAGGCAGAGACAACACCAGTCACCTGCTGCAGAGACACCTAGCTCCAGTCTCCCTGGGGCTGTAGTACGTCATGTGATGTCATAGCGCTACCGCTGCCCTCCCACAGACACCTGCTCCCCCCTACCAGCCGTTACATATTAATACAGATGTACATAAAGAGACACTCCAGCAGTGAATTAATTTCAGTTTATTGAAATAGTTACAACTGTGTTGTGGCGCAGAGAATGTGAACACCAAGGGACAGCAGAAACAGAACACATTATAAACTGCCCAGACGTCCTTGAACAGACATGAATCAGGCATGACATTGTCCTTGAGTAACACGCAGAACACACATGTCGCAGCGTCAGTGAGCAGCCTTCAAGGATTCATTTAGGATGAGTTATTACCAATCGCGGAGATCTGGAAATCATTATCCATCCCGAATATTTCTATCCCCGGAACCAAAAACATTTACAGCTTTTTCTATATTATGTTAGTGTCATGTCCATTGCAAAACCATTCCCATTAACATAGCTTTGCCCCTCCCCATTAATATGGCTTTGCCCCTCCCCACTCCGACTAACATAGCTTTGCCCCCTCCCCATTCCCCTGGCTTTGCCCCTCCCCATTCTCATTAACATGGCTTTGCCCCCTCCACACTCCCACTAACATGGCTTTGCCCCTCCCCATTCCCATGGCTTTGCCCCTCCCCATTCCCATTCACTTGGCTTTGCCCCTCCCTATTCCCCATTAACATGGCTTTGCCCCATTCCCATGGCTTTGCCCCATTCCCATGGCTTTGCCCCCTCCACATTCCCATTAACATGATATTGCCCCTCCCCTTTCACATTAACATGGCTTTGCCCCCCCCCCCTTTTCAGGGCTTTGCCTCCTCCCCATTAATA